>NC_083340.1:118964883-119264883 GCF_019175385.1 Lycium barbarum | reverse complement strand
AATATACAATTATTAGTGCTTAGATGATAAAATTATATGCCGTCGTAATAGCCGTGCAATAATATTTCGAAAGTCCACAGTAAATAAACACTGTTATTTAATTATGCGAAGATAAATGCAATGCGTGTGCGTAAGCTGGTAAAAAAAGTGCTGAAATGATAAAAAATGTGAACTATAATAGTACTGGAAACATAACAACAACAACAACAACAACAATAATAATAATAATAATAACAATAATAATAATACTAATAATAATAATAACAGCTAGTAACTGTAATATAATAATGAAACGCCGGTATTGATAAGAGGCTAATAATTATAGTAAAAATATAAATATTTTTTTTAAATTTGCCAAATTATTAGAAGCGCAAATAGGTATTTCGGAGGAGAGGCGGGACAAAATTGGGTGTCAACAATGAGCTGGGCTCAGTTGGATGAGAGTGACGTGAGGACCGATGTCTGATGTTTATCCTTGAATCGAGGTATGAGTGCTGGTAGCGATTGCTGAGATGTTTATCGGAATCGTGAGGGTACATGGAATTCGCAGGTCCCCCATGGGTTGTGCTGCCGAGATGTGATGTTCCATCATCGGAGTACATGTGTACGGTGCATATGCATTGCATTCACACTTCATACATTATTGCATTGCATTGTACCATAGCTTCTATTGTGATATTCTTGTGATGTATTTGTGATATACAGATTCAGATTGAATGTACTGAGACTTGACACAGTTGGGTTTAGATGCTATAACATAGGTGATGACTTGTACTTGATTATTGGCTCGTGATTGACTTATACCCTGTTGATTTACCTGCTGATCTTACTTTGTTTCCTTGATATATGTTAGTTAATATCAGTCGGCCTATAATACCTACCAGTACTTGTTGTTTGTACTGACCTACACTTGCTGCATTCTTTTATGAATACAGAGTTCTAGGTGGGTTCGACCTCTACTCCTCGTGGCTGATAGTAGGTCGAGGGTTGTTGTTTCTAGTCGTACATGATGAGCACGAGGACGTTCACCGCCTTGAAGTTTCTTCTTTATTTATGTATTACTTGATATTCTGAGACATATTGAGACTATTGATGTATTATTATTACTTCCGGACTTGTAGGTTCTAGTTAGATGCTCTTGTATGGCCAGATCAGATACTAGGGTGGTTTTGATGTATTTCCGCATTATTTATCTATTTATATGTCAGACTTATGTATTTCTATCTCTTCCGCTTATTTATTTATTTATTCATGTTTTTAAGATTGTTGGGATAAGGGTTCGCTTACCGAGATGGGAAAGATAGGTGCCCGCGCGACTTAGTGAATTGGGTCGTGACAATTATCTACCTCCAATACTGTCTGGTGAGGATATTTGGGAGAGGGTTCAACACCTCACAAAGGTTACCGAAGAAGAACCGTACATATTCGATGTGTCATGACCTATTTTGCCTAAGCCGTGCGGGCACTTACCTTTCCCGTCTCGGTGAGCGAACCCTCAACCCAACGATAAATAAATACATGAATAATTAGATCAAGTGACAGAATTAGAATAAATACGTAAGTCTCACGATATTATATAATAGAAACAATGCGGAATAACAAGAATACCCCTAGGTAGGGATGTACAAAGTAAACCGACAAACCGCACTAAACCGATAAACCGAGTCAAACCGAGAAAAAAAACCGACTAGTGGTTTGGTTTGACTTGGTTTGGTGTTGAAAAAAAAACCCGACCATAATTGGTTTGGTTTGATTTTAACTAAACCAAACCAACCCGACATTACATGTATTCAATTTTTAAAATATTTTATACATAAAAATATTTATTTGTAATGTAATTTATAAATATTTCTTAAATTTTTTCATAGGTTTTTTATCTATTATCATATTATTCAAGCTTGAACTTAGAATTTTGAACGTCAATAAGTTTTATATCCTATGGATGTTAGTAACTCAAATAAAGTCCAAACCAAAACCAACTCAACACTAATGCTAACAAAAGAAATTCAATTTACCATTAGGAATGACAATAATGTTGGATATCTATTCTTTAGTTTTGCATAATTGATTTAGAGAGTGAAAATACATAACTTAAGTTTTTTTCTCTGTCATGTAATTAATACTTATTTGTCATAATTATTTTAGCATGACTTAATATTTTTAGATTATGGTCATTTTCTTTACGGCTTGTTAATTAGCAATATTTATTTTAACCGATTTTATTAGCTTTTGTTAAATATGTTAATATAATGTCATCACTCTTCTCACATTTTGTGTTAGTTTCTTAAGAAACATCTTAATTATATAGTTGTACCTTACTAGGACTAACGAAATATTTGAAGTAAAAGTTATATGTTTTGTATCAAGACTATTCCGAAAAAAAAACCCGAAAAACCCGAATTTTATTGGTTTGGTTTGGTGTTTAAAAAATCCGAACCAACCCGGTTCATGTACACCCCTACCCCCAGAGTCTAGTCCAAGTCATACAAGAGCATCTAAGGGAATAAATACAAGTCTGGAGTGATAATACATAAAATATCTATGTCTCTGAATAGGAATAATAAGACATAAAATGATAGAGAAGTCTTCAAGGCAGCGAACGACCATGCTCACCCTGGAGAATCAGAACAGTTTTGAAGAAGACGATCAACCACGAGAAATGGAAGCAGAACCAACCTGATACTCTTCATTCATAAAGGAATGCAACAAGTGCAGGTCAGTACAATACAACGGTACTGGTAGGCATCATCGGCCGACTAAGCATAGCTAATACAATTCAGATAATAAAGCAGAAAAGTAGATAAACCAACAAGTATAAGTCAAACATAATAGAAGCCAAGTATATGTCGTCACCTAAGTATAACATCTAATCCCAAGTGTGCCAAGTATCAATATATCAAGTCCAAATCCAACATCACAAGTACAACATCAAATCATCTCCAAACCAAGCCGTGAGTGCAATGCAATGCAATAATGTATGAATGCAATGCAATGCCTTGCAAATGCTGTGTACACATGTACTCCGGATAGAAATATCGACATCTCGGTAGCACAACCCAAGGTGACTCGCGAAGTCTAAGTGCCACCCGTCTTGGATCTTTGCCCAATAGACAGACGAGACCCCGAATCTTTGCCCACGGGGGGTTCTCACCGGCACCACCCTGGGGGACCCGCGGAGTCCATGCACTCACTCAATCCACGATCCTGGGACGAACATCGAATATCGGACTCTCTCGTCACTCAAGTAAAAATCGAGCCGAGCTCATCACAGTATTTCATCAAGTATCATCAGTATCTCAACAGTATATCATGAAGAATGAGAGTGCGTGCAATGCATGTATCATCATCAATAATCATGCTCAATATCACAAATACCAATAATAGGAACGCCAACAATATATCTGAATCACAAGTGCCAACAGTGGGTACGCCAACAATATATCAGAGTCATACGTACCAAAAGTAGGTACGCCAACAACATCGTAATCAAGATGGTAAAATAGAATCCAATATTTACCAACAACTTATGGCATCAAGCAAACATAATAGAATAATTAAATCGCAACACAACTGGGTGGCTTGCCCCAAACACAAAACAGGGCCCAACCTAAGGCAATATCCAACCCAACTTCATACCCGAAGGTTCACATACTGTCTCCGACAATATAACCTAAATATGTGCTTCTCTATACGAAGTCTCACCAAGGGTAAGCCATAACCTACCTGGATGGCCAAACCGCAACACCAACAACTCACTCCTTTGCCTTTCCTTTCCGCTGAGCCTCAGAACCAAAGTAGTCTAAGCATATTCTAAATCTAGATTAGAAATCATGAAGAATGATAGTAATATTACTACTATTCAATTGAGGTCAAATCCAACCCTAGAAATTGGGAAAATAGGGCCCACAAGGGCAAACGGAAAATTCAGAAGCAAAATATCAACTTAAGCACTAGGTGATCATAACCCAACCACTAATTGTTGTTTTAACTCAAGGATAAGCCTACTTTCTGATTTCAAGTAAAACCCCCAAAATTGGGTATAAACCCTAACTCTTTGATTCAAGAATTCAACTCTAATAATGGAAGATATATGATTAACAAACTCAGATTCATCAAAATTTAGCATAAACCCTATCAATTTCATCATTAATAAGCCTAGCAAAAATGTTCATCAAAACTCACTTTCATCATCTATTACTAAGGGATTATTAAAGGAAAGGAGGAATCTATGATGATTAGGATTAATGGAATAGTAAAGGGATTAGCAAGATTTACCTCCAAGAGTTTTCTCCAAATATCTCCAAGAACAGTCCCTAAAGCTGTAATTTCGAAAGGGTAATAAATGATAGACTAAGGGATTATTTAAGACACACTTAATGAAATAACAGGCTCGTTACAGCCACGACGGTAACGGGGCCGCAATGGCATGCCGCTACAGCGTCCAACAGACCGCCATGGCGGTCTGGGCCAATATCAACCAGCCGCCCCAGCGGTCAACCAGCCGCAACAGCGGCGCCTCTGGGATGGCTCTGGTGCCGCCAATGCGGACACCAGGTACTAGAAATCCCTAATTTTCTTAAGTCTCAATCGAAATCCCGAACCATTCCCGAGGCCATGTGCTCACAAACCACATACACAGACCCACACAAAAATACGCTATGAACGTGCTCGTGGCCTCAGTATTCTCAACGGAGGTTCGTTGACCGAGTCAACCTCCGATACCTCATTTCCATTTTCCCAACCCAAGTCCTAAAATTCATCCAAGTGCATTGGGAACCGAATCAGATATACACACAAGTCATAAACGACCATCCAGACCTCTTCGAATCGACAAATTTCTGAAAAAGATCCGTTTACCCAAAAGTCAACTTTTGGTCAACTATTTTTCACTTTAAGCCCATATTTCAAAAAAAGTTGCCCGAATTCGATCTAGAAACCTCGGAAGCGTATCAATACCTGAACCAGTAAACAACTGAGGATATCAGTTACGCATGTCGGACCGGTCTCCTAAGTAGCCTCCTCAATGGGACGGTTTTTCCATTGCACCTGCACAGAAGCAATCTTTTTCGACCTTACTTTTGAACCTGCCTATCCAAGATAGCAATAGGCCTCTCCTCATAAGTCAAATTCTCATCAAGCAATATAGCATCCTAACGAACAATGTAGGTACCATCGGGATGGTACTTCTTCAGCATCGAAACATGAAAAATTGGATAAAATCCCGCCAAGCCTTGCGGTAATGCCAACTCATAAGCTACATCACCCATACGGTCAACAATCTCAAACAGACCAATATACCTGGTGTAACACGTCGTAAACTTGAAATAGGTGTGAATGTGTAAAAATCGAGTGTTACGATGATATTTTATCTATATGAATCCATTCGGGATGAATTCGGGTGGAAGGTAGTTCTTTTGAAGTCAAACCAACTAGTGAAGTTCTTAAGGGCTCTTAATCTCGCCTATGTTTCGGTAGGTCTATATTCTGGGATATTTTCGTGAAAATGTGTTGAGAATTTGGAAATAAATCCTCCATAAAAGTTAGATCTTTGAAATAGCTTTCCAACGGTAGGTCGTCCAGCCCAAGAAAAGTTACGTAAAAAAAGTTATGCCCATTTTATTGAAGCCTATCTTTGCTGGAATATTTGTCCACGTTACAGTGAGGCGTTACAGACCGTAACACGTGTTACGGACCGTAACACCATACCGTAACGTCAATATTTTTCACCAAAAATTCTGGAAATTTTGGTCACGTTACGGTGAGGTGTTACAATCCGTTACACGCGTTATGGGACCGTAACACGTTAATGCAATGTCAATTTTTTCACCAAAAAATTATAAATAGGTTAGTTATTTTATTCACTCCTCCACTTTCTGAAAAACCGTAAGAACGAAAACCATTCCTCCAAGTCTTGAATTCATAGGTGAGAACATCTTTATAATTATTAATCCATTCTAGCATCAAACCCATAATTCTTAACATGATTCTTGTAACAAAAACCTAGGGTTTGCAAAGTAATCCTTCTCAAAGTGACTCAAGCTAGGGTTTTGGGTGTTCTTCGCTAAGAAGGTGAATTGTTAAGATACGTAAAGCATAATTAAGGTATGTCTCTCTTTTGAAAACTTATTTTGAATGAAAATCACTTTTTGAAACTATTGTTGGAGGAATAAATTTCATTCGAGGTTATTTAACAAATGAAACGAAAAGTAATCCTTTCATGTTTCTTGAACTCTAATTCATGTCTAAATGGTGGTTAATGTGTGTGAGGGGACAAACCCACATTAAACCTAGATTGTAACAAACCCTATGTATGTATATGATATTATGAACGTTTTCCTCTATAAGAGATGCTTAATAATGTTGGTTAAAGGTTGGTAATGATATTCCTATTGATGAATTAGGACATGGAATAAGAATTTAAACGTTTTCAAAACATTGATTGGAATGCCTTATTCTTTCAATATTGCATAATGAACCTTAATGGCAATTGATGATGTGACTACATTACAAATGAATTATGAATTGGCTTCTATGCTATGAAATCTGGTTGTTGTCTTTTGCCTAGCTACTCGGGAGGAAGGGTAGCCACTATGGATCCTAGTGTGTTAATGCCTATCCATTCGGGAGGACGAGTGGCTACTTCCGGGTTCGCTACCTGGGGTATGATTATGCCTCGCTATTCGGGAGGAAGGATAGCCACTGTTAAATTTCATATTTCGGTGTGATGCGCTGCTATGATTAGGGAACCTCAAAGGTCATCCCGTCGTTATGATTGATTTTTGGGCCTGTATTGGGAAGTGTGATATTCCTATCTTTTAATGGAACTGTTGTTAATAATCATGATCAACTTAAATGACATATTTGGAGGTTGGAACTTGACAAGGACTTTATAACCTGTTTTAATAATTGTCTTTCATTGAGATAAACAAGCTGAATAATTGTTTCCATGTTGTGTCACACTATCCTCAGAACTGATTTCTTTATTTGTTATTACACTTTATTTTCAAATCACTTGTTGTTCCCGAGGCATTCACTAAGTACAAAGTACTCAGGCATACCATTGTTGTTTTTTATGGTAAGTTAGGTAATGAAGAAGCGCAGGTTCGTGACATTCAAAACGTTTAGGAGAACTTATTGATGCTGCTGATTTGGTGAGCCCACATGCTTGTTCGTGGGACACCCCAATTATTGATTCCATTTATTTATATTAGTTTCCGGGCTGCGTCCCGATGAGTTAGACGTTTATTCCTTATTCTTCAAAGCTCCTTAGTATATATTCAAATGTGGGTAGAAGTAGAGTTGTTGTTTAACTCTTTCGGGCACACTATCATGTTTTGGGTTGAATTATTTAAATTATAAAGACTTCCGCTGATTTTATTCTTACATCATGACTTGTTTAAATTTATTTTATAAACTGTTGGAGGTGATTATTGAACCTTGCGGGTTCAAGTGTCATTGTGCATCTTTTAGGTTCTTCTGATGTTGTTCATGACGCCGGATGCCGGTCTAGGGTCGGTTTTGAGGCGTGACAAGCTTGGTATCGGATCCTAGGTTTCAATACGTCCTAGGATTATTGTCGGTGTCTGTGGAGCTGTGTTTGGTGGAGTTTTGCTTGTACAGCCTAATCACCTGCATGACTGAGAAACTCCCAGGACATTCATAGGTGTTTTCTATTCTTCCTGATTCTTGATTGTGCTATAGAGCTTGAAGTCCTTTTAGGATCGTTCTAATTTGTTCGTTAATTCATGCGTTGCAGAAATGGCTCTGACGCGATCCAAAATGGTAACCGAGGACGTCCCATGGGAGTTAACCGAAATCTAAGGGGCGCGAATGCTTTTAACGGAAATAATGTTAGGAAGCAAGCACCACCTCCAGCACCACCTGCTCCTGTTGTTCCTGTTGTGGGTGTACCAGAGATTGGTACTATGCAAACGGCTATTCAAATGTTGACTGCATTGGTTGTGGCTCAACAGCAGCGTGGAGGTGTGGGACCTCAGGTGGAGGCAGACTTAAGAAATTCCTCGACTTAAAGTCACCAGAGTTCTTCGGGTCACGAGAGGTGGAGGACCCCTAACATTTTTTAGATGAGACCTTCAAGGCATTGAGGGCAATGGATGCCCAGGATTCTGAAGCTGTGAGGCTTGCTTTTTAATCAGTTGAAGGATGTTGCTCATTCATGGTTTGAGATGTGGAAGTCTGTGAGGGGTGACACTGCTTTAGCTCTGACGTGGGATGAATTTGAAGAGGCATTCGTGGAAAGGTTTTTGTCTGATGATGAAAGATTTCCTATGGCTACGAAATTTGAAAAGCTGGAACAAGGTAACAAGTTGGTTCGTGAGTATAGTTTAGAGTTCACCCATTTGTCAAAGTATGCTTTATACAAGATTCAGACTGAAAAGCATAAGTTGACTCATTTTGTGAAAGGCTTGGTATTACGTATTAAGTCTGCATGTGCTACTGTTTCTATGTCTCCTACTTGCACTTTGTCATCTCTAGTTGGGTTTGCTGAACATTAGGAGAGTTGGAAAAACGAGAAGAGGGTGGATCAAGACTAGAACAAGAAGGCCCGATCTGCGGGTGGTTTCGGTGGTAACAGCTATAATGGAGGGCAGAAGAGAGGGTATTCTGCACCTGCTCAGTCTGGTTCTTATTTCCATGCTAGTGTGCCTTTTGGTAGGTAAGGCCAGAATAATAATAATAATAATAATAATAATAATAATAATAATAATAATAATAATAATAATAATAATAATAATAATAATAATAATAATAGTAAGTTTTCGCAGGGAAGTAGTCATCCGCCAGTGTGGGAAGAACGTATATGTCATCATTGTGGGGTTAGAGGCCACATTAAGAGGGAATGCAGAAAGTGGCTATGTAAGATGGCTGCTATGAATAACCAAAAGAATGATTCGCCTACTTTTGCATCTGCCAAAAATCTGCATGCTGGTAATGCTAACAATAATAATCAGAATGCTTGTAATAAAGGCAAGGGAAAGGAAGTTGCTAATACTTCTGGTGGAGGGACAACTAGATTTTATGGGCTGACTCGTAGGGAGGCAGCTAAGGCTTCTGACGCTATGGTTATGGGTATCCTTACCATCTGTTCTCATGATGCTTACTCATTGATTGATCCGGGTTCAAATTTATCCTATGTGACCCCTTATTTTGCTCTTGATATGGGTGTGAAACCCGAACCTTTGTTGGAACCTTTTGCTGTTGATACACCTTCTAGTGTTCCTGCTATTGCTTCTAAAGTGTATAGAAATTGTGTTGTTGTGATTAAGGGACGTGAGACCGTGGCTGATTTGTATGAATTTCTGATGGTGAATTTTGATGTAATTATGGGGATGGACTAGTTATCCGCGTGCTATGCTAATGTGGATTGTTGCCATAAGTTAGTTCGTTTTGCCTTTCCCAATGAGCCTGTTATCGTGTGGAAGGGTGAAATTGGTAAGCCAAGGGGTAGATTTATTTCTTCTCTTAAGGCTCATAAGATGATTACTGAGGGGTGTATTTACCATTTGGTTGCTGTTAATGATACAAAAGCCGCAGTACCTGAATTTGTGTTTGTTCCCATAGTTAGTGATTATCTCAAAGTGTTTCCTGAAGATCTCCCTGGTATCCCTCCTGATAGGGTATTGATTTTGGGATTGATGTTATTCCCGACACCCAACCTATTTCTAGTCCACCTTATCGTATGGCTCTAGCAGAGCTAAGGGAGTTAAAGGATCAGCTGAAGGACTTGTTGGATAAAGGTTTCATCCAACCAAGTTCCTCACCTTGGGGTGATCCAGTCTTATTTGTTAGAAAGAAAGATGGTTCCTTTAGGATGTGTGTTGATTACCGTCAACTTAATAATGTGACCATTAATAATAAACATCCTTTGCCTAGGATAGATGATCTATTTGACCAACTTCAGGGTGCTAAGTTCTTTTCAAAGATTGACCTGAGGTCTGTGTATCACCAATTGAAGATAAAGGAAAAGGATATCCCGAAAATCGCTTTCCGTACTCGTTATGGGCACTTTGAGTTTCTAGTCATGTCCTTTAGGTTGACTAATGCGCCTGCTGCATTCATGGATTTGATGAATCGTGTGTTTAAGACTTATCTAGACCGCTTCATTATTGTGTTTATTGATGATATTTTGGTGTATTCTAAAAGTCGTGAGGATCATGCAAATCACTTGAGGATAACATTGACAACACTTGAGGAGAACGAGCTTTATGCAAAATTCTCTAAGTGTGAATTCTGGCTTGGTTTTGTGGCTTTCTTGGGTCATGTGGTGACTGGTGACAACATTAAAGTAGACCTTTAGAAAATTTCAGCGGTTAAGGATTGGCCTAGACCAACTAGTGCGACGAAAATTCGTAGTTTCTTGGGTTTGGCAAATTATTACCGAAAGTTTGTGGAAGGCTTTTTGTCAATAGCCTCTTCGTTGACTAAATTGACACAAAATACTGCTAAGTTTCAGTGGTTCGAAGCTTGTGAAAAGAGTTTCCAAGAACTTAAGACAAAGTTGACTTCGACTCCTATTTTGACTTTACCTTCTGGGTCTGGTGGATATGTGGTGTACTGTGATTCTTCCAGAATTGGTTTGGGTTGTGTACTGATGCAGAACGACAAGGTAATTGCTTATGCTTTGCCACAGTTGAAGAAGCATGAGAAGAATTACCTGACTCATGACTTGGAGTTGGCCGCTGTCGTATTTGCCTTGAAAATTTGGCATCATTATTTGTATGGTGAGCATTGTGATGTTCGAAGTGGGAGGTGATCAATATGGATTTTGTTGTGGGTTTACCCTACGCAAAGGCCAAATTTGATTCGATTTGGGTGACCGTGGATAGACTCACAAAGTCTGCCTATTTTCTCCCAGTGAAGACGTCATATACCGCGGCGGAGTACTCCAAGTCATATCTAAAAGAGATAGTTAGATTGCATGGTGTTCCGACATCGATTATATCTGATAGAGGTACGCAAATTACTGCTCATTTTTGGAAATCCTTTCAGGAAGGTTTGGTTACTAGAGTGAATTTGAGTACCGCTTTTCATCCTCAAACTAATAGGCAAGTAGAGAGGACTATTCAGACTTTGGAGGATATGTTGCGTGCTTGTGCAATTGATTTTGGAGAAAGTTGGGATGAACACCTACCTCTGGTGGAATTCACTTACAACAATAGTTATCAGGCGAGTATTCAGATGGCTCCTTATAAGCCTCTTTATGGGAGGCATTGCAGATCTCCAATTGGGTGGTTTGAACCCACCGAAGTAGAATTATTGGGTCCTAATTCAGTTCATGAGGCGATTGAAAAGGTAAATCTTATTGTGCAACGACTGAAGACCGCTCTGAGTAGACAAAAGTCTTATACGGACATGAGGTGTAGAGAATTGAAATTTGCTGTTAGTGACAAGATTTTCTTGAAAGTGTCACCTATGAAGGGGGTAATGCATTTTGGCATAAATAGCAAGCTTAGTCCTCGTTATATTGGTCCTTATGAGATTACTCGAAGAGTTGGGAAGGTGGCTTATGAGTTGAAATTACCGGTTAAATGTCCATGGTTCATACGGTGTTTCACATTTCGATGTTGAGGTTGTATAAACCTGATCCTTCTCATGTGTTGAACTATGAAGAGGTTGAGATTGATGAATCCTTGGCTTAAGTTCAGATTTTGTATCGCCAAGTTAAAAGGTTGAGAACAAAGGATGTTGCGTCGGTTAAAGTGTTGTGGTGAAACCATAATACTGAGGAAGCTACTTGGGAAGCGGAAGAGGACATGAAGAAGAGATATCCTTACTTATGACCTATTTCAGGTATGAGTTAAGTTTTGAGCTATTCATTCGCAAGGGGATTGCATGGTTAAAATTCTTGGTGGTTAGTGACCTTCCTAGAATACAAGTCTCATTCGAGGACGAATGATCTTATGGGGGGATAATGTAACACCCCGTAAACTTGAACTAGGTGTGAATGTGTAAAAATCTACTGTTAAGTTGATATTTTATCTATATGAATCCATTCGGAATGAATTCGGGTGGAAGGTAGTTCTTTTGAAGTCAAACTAACTAGTGAAGTTCTTAAGGGCTCTTAATCTCGCCTAAGTTTCGGTAGGTCTTTCTTCTGGGCGATTTTCGTGAAACTTTGTTGAGAATTTGGAAACACCTCCTAAACAAAAGTTGTATATCTTTGAAATAGCTTTCCAACGGTAGTCGCCCAGCCCAAGCAAAGTTACGTACAAAAATTTATGCCCATTTTACGAAAGCCTGTCTTTGCTGGAATTTTTGTGCACGTTACGGTGAGGCGTTACAGACTGTAACATGCGTTACAGCCCGTAACACCATACCGTAACGTCAACTTTTTTCACCAAACATTTTGGAAATTTTGGTCACGTTACGGTGAGGTGTTACAGTCCGTAACACGCGTTACGGGACAGTAGCACGCTACCGCAACGTCAATTTTTCACTCCTCCACTTTCTGAAAAACCCTAAGAACGAAAACCATTCCTCCAAGTCTTGAACTCAAAGGTGAGAACATCCTTATCATTATTAATCCGTCCTAGCATCAAACCCATGATTCTTAACGTAATTCTAATAACAAAAACCTAGGGTTTGCAAAGTAATCCTTCTCAAAGTGACTCAAGCTAGGGTTTTAGGTGTTTTTCGCTAAGAAGGTGAATTGTTACGATACGTAAATCTTAATAAAGGTACGTCTCTCTTTTGAAAACTTATTTTGAATGAAAATAAATTTTTGAAACTATTGTTGGAAGTATAACTTTCATTCAACGTTCTTTAATGAATGAAAAGAAAAGTAATCTTTTCATGTTTCTTGAACTCTAATTCATGTCTAAATGGTGGTTAATGTGTGTGAGGGGGAAAACCCACATTAAACCTAGATTGTAACAAACCCTATATATGTATATGATATTATGAACGTTTTCCTCTATAAGAGATGCTTAATAATGTTGGTTAAGGGTTGGTAATGATATTCTCATTGATGAATTTGGACATGGAATAAGAAGTTAAACGTTTTCAAAACATTGATTGGAATGACTTATTCTTTCAATATAGCATAATGAACCTTAATGGCAATTGATGATGTGACTACATTACAAATGAATTATGAATTGGCTTCTATGCTATGAAAACTGGTTGTTGTGTTTTGCCTAGCTACTCGGGGGGAAGGGTAGCCACTATGGATCCTAAACTGATAATGCCTAGCCATTCGGGATGAAGAGTGGCCACTTTCGGGTTCGCTACCTAGGGTGTGATTATTCCTAGCTACTCGGGTGGAAGGATAGCCACCATTGAATTTCATATTCCGGTGTGATGCGCTGCTATGATTAGGGAACCTCAAAGGCCATCCCTTCATTATGATTGATTTTTGGGCCTATATTAGGAAGTGTGATATTCCTATATTTTAATGGAACTGTTGTTAATAATCATGATCAACTTAAATGGCATATTTGGAGGTTGGAACTTCACAAGGACTTTATAACCTGTTTTGATAATTGTCTTTCATTGAGATAAAGAAGCTGAATAATTGTTTCCATGTTGTGTCACACTATCCTCAGAACTAATTTCTTTATATGTTATTACACTTTATTTTCATATCACTTGTTGTTCCCGAGGCATTCATTGAGTACAAAGTACTCAGGCATACTATTGTTGGTTTTGATGGTATGTTAGGTAACGAAGAAGAGCAGGTTTGTGACATTCAGAACGTTTAAGAGAATTTGCTGATGCTGCTGATTTAGTGAGCCCACATGCTTGTTCGTGGGACACCCCAATTATTGATTCCATTTATTTATATTAGTTTCCGGGCTGCGTCCCGATGAGTTAGACGTTTATTCCTTATTCTTCAAAGCTCCTTAGTATACATTCGAATGTGGGTAGAAGAAGAGTTGTTGTTTAACTCTTTCGGGCACACTATCATATTTTGGGTTGAATTATTTAAATTATAAAGACTTCCGATGATTTTATTCTTACATCACTACTTGTTTAAATTTATTTTATAAACTGTTGGCAGTGATTATTGAACCTGGCGGGTTCAAGTGTCATTATGCATCTTTTAGGTTCTTTCGATGTTGTTCATAACGTCGGATGCCGGTCACGTCTAGGGTGGGTTTTGGGGCGTGACACCTGGGGCTCAACTTGCCCCTCTTACTGAACCTTATAACACCCTTCATGGGTGAAACCTTCAATAAAACCTGGTTACCAATAGCAAACTCCAAATCCCGGACCTTCCGATCCGCATACATCTTTTGCCGACTCTGAGCAGTCAAAAGCTTGGCCTGAATAACTTTCACTCTATCAAGGGACTCTCTCAACAGATTTCTACTCCAAGGCTGAGCCTAGAATCCATCAAACCAGCCTACCGGAGATCTACATCTCCTACCATATAAAGGCTCAAAAGGCGCCATGCCAATACTCGAATGATAACTGTTATTGTACGCAAACCTACCAATGGTAAGTGCTGATCCCAATGACCACCAAAATCAATAACACACGCTCTCAACATGTCGTCGAGCACCTGGATGGTCCATTCGGACTGGCCATCGGTCTGGCGATGAAAAGCTGTGCTAAGATCCAATCGGGTACCCAACTCCTTACGAAACGCCCTCCAGAATCGAAAAGTGGAGATAGTACCTCGATCAAATACAACAAAAATAGGAACCCCATGCAACCTCACAATATTCCGAATGTACATCTTGGCTAACTTCTCCGCGGTATAGGACACCAAAGTGAGCGGACTTAGTCAACCGACCAATTATCACCCAAATAGAGTCAAACTTGCCCAGGGTCTTCGAGAGACCAGTAACAAAATCCATGGTAATCCTCTCCCACTTCCACTCGGGAATAGACATCCTCTGAAGCACCCCATCGGGTCGCTGGTGCTCATACTTTACCTGCTGACAATTCCCACACTTAGCCACAAAATCAACTATATCTCTCTTCATCCGACGCCACCAATAGTGCTGTCTTAAATCACAGTACATCTTAGTCACCCCCGGATGAATGGAATAGCGAGAGCTATGAGCCTCAGACAAGATAAACTGAATCAAATCACCAACACGAGGAACGGACACGCGCCCCCTAATCCTCAAAATGCCCTCAGAATCAATCACGGCCTCCTTGGTCTTACCCCTCAAGCTCATACGGGAGGCATCACAATAGACAGCGAAATCTTTACCCTTCACGGTAATTCTAAGTCAATCTGGTTAAAGATGAGGCAATAGCAGCAAAACCCTTCACAAAGCGACGATAATAGCTAGCCAAACCCACTAAACTACGAATCTCAGTGACAGTAGTGGGCCTCGCCTAACCCCTCACACCTCAATCTTCTGTGGGTTAACCATAATCCTATCCTTAGACATAACATGGCCCAAGAATGCTACAGACTCTAACTAGAACTCACACTTAGAAAACATAGCAAATAAGCTATGTTTTTTCAACAACCCAAGAACAGAACGAAGGTGGCTCTCGTGCTCCTTCCTACTCTTGGAATACACCAAGATGTCATCAATGAACACAATCACGAAAGAATCAAGGAATGGCCAAAAGATGCCATTCATCAAAGTCATAAATGCAGCGGGGCATTGGTAAGCCCAAAGGAAATCACTAGAAACTCATAGTGGCCATATCTTATCTGAAATGCTATTTTCGGAATATCCTCCGCCCTGATCTTCAACTGGTGATAGCCTGAACGCAAATCAATCTTCGAAAACAATGAAGCACCATGAAGCTGGTCAAATAGATCTTCAATACGAGGCATATGACACTTGTTCCGAACAGTGACCTTGTTCACCTGGCGATAATCAATGCACATCCTCATAGTCCCATCTTTCTTCTTCATGAATAACACAAGAGCACCCTAAGGGGAGACGCTCGGTCTAATGAACCCCTTGCTTAATAAATCCTGTAACTGCCTCTTAAGATCTCTCAACTCAGCAGGTGCCATCCGATATAGCAGAATAGAAATAGGGCGAGTGCTCGGATCCAAGTCAATACAAAAATCAATATCGCGATCAGGTGGCATACCCGGCAGATCCGACGGGAATACCTCTGCGTACTCGCTCACAATAGGAATAGACTGAAGAGGTGGAGATGCAACCGTCATATCATGAACATGAGCCAAATAAGCTAGACACCCCTTACTTACTAACTTCTTCGCCCGAAGGGAGGAAATGATCTTCTTCGGAGCGGGGCTGGGAGTACCCCTCCACTCAAGCCTAGGAATGCCCGGTATGGCTAAGGTGACTATCTTGGCGTGACAGTCCAAGATCGCGCGATAAGGAGAAAGCCAGGGCATCCCCAATATAATATCAAAGTCCACCATATCGAGAATCATGACATCTACCCTAGTGTCATACCCCATAAAAGTGATCAAACAAGACCGGTAGACTCGATCAATAATTACAGAATCTCCGACCGGAGTAGACACATGAACATGTATATCTATGCTATCACAAGGCAAATCCCAACCAACAGCATGAAATGCAGATACATACGAATAGATAGATCCAGGATCAAATAACACAGACGCTGCTCTGTGACGGACAAAAATAGTACCTGAAATCACAGCATCTGCGGCCTCTGCCTCGAGCCTACCAAGAAATGAGTAACAATGGGCTCCACCACGCCCGCCCTGAGATCCCCCTCTCGCACTCTGAGAACTACCTCTAGAACCACGGGAAGCACTGCAGCCTGACTGAGCACCGCCTCTCTAAGAAGCCTCACCTCGACCACCAGATGATGTTGGAGTTCTCGACGGCTGATAATCCCACCTGGGTCGGGGACATCTCCTAGAAACATGTCCAACCTCTCCACAAGAAAAACAGGTAATAGGAGATGAATGCTGATACACAAAAGCTGAAGACCCGGATGAAGTAGCCCTGTCCACTGGTCTGGAGAACGAACTCTCAGGAGCTCTATGCCTAGGTGGCTCACTAGGGGAAGCCTATAACGCTGAATGCACAGGACAGTCGAAATATGGCTGATGCGGCTCGAAAACTGTCTGGCGCCCCTCGAACTAGAAGCACCATAACTCCCAGTCGGACGTGGCCTCTTGTCACTAGCACCAAAAGCACTGGCCTTAGCACCCCCAACCATAGAAGCATGTTCGATAATGGGCTAGAAGGAAGCCCCCATAGACTCCATCTGAAGACAAGGAATCTGTAGAGAGCCCACTAGTCCCCCAAAAAAAATGCCTGATCCTATCAATGCGAGGAGCCATAGCTGCGGTGGGGTATGTTACCCTCGTAGGTCCCTTCTCAGGGGTCTGCGTCCTAACTCTGGTCTGTGAACCCTCTCTGGGAGTACAAACACCAGCTGTCGCCTGCTGGGCATCAAAATGAAGTAATACTCTGGCTATAGTATCATGTATAGCCTGATCCGAAGTAACCTAAGGTTGTGTCCATGCTGGGGCCACTCCATCCTCTGTGGCCTGGCCTCTATCCGACGGATACTCAGGCTCGGGAGACAGAGATCTCTCCCACCGCTTTCCCACCATAGGAGCCCTGCCCCTGGCTGGGGCAGCCTCGTGGCCTTTCCCTTTGCCGCGCTCTCTGGCTGTCGCTCGCCTTCGGGTGCCAGCCGTAGCTGCCGGCTCTGGCACCTGACCTTGGGCCGTAGTTGGTTGAGTCCTCACCATCTGCGAGAGAAGAAGTAAGAGTCAGATACCAATTGGAATAAAGTAGCACGAAAGAATGAAAGAAGGTGAGATTTCCTAAATGTCCTATAGCCTCTCCCAGATAAGTACGGAGCTCATTGTACTGATCCACGAGACTCTATTAGACACACTCTTGTATTATAGTCCGGGCAACCTAGGGCTCTGATACCAACTTGTCACGACCTATTTTGCCTAAGCCATGCGGGCAATTACCTTTCCCGCCTCGGTAAGCGAACCCTCAGCCTAACGATGAATAAATACATGAATAATTCGATCAAGCAACAGAAATAGAATAAATATGTAAGTCTTACGATATTATATAATATAAACAATGCGGAATAACAAGAATACCCGCAGGGTCTATACTAAGTCATACAAGAGCATCTAAGGGAATAAATACAAGTATGGAGTAATAATACATAAAATGTATATGTCTCTGAATAGGAATAATAAGACATAAAATGATAGAGAAGTCTTCAAGGCAGCGAACGGTCGTGCTCACCTTGGAGACTCAGAACAGTGCTGAAGAAGACGATTATCCACGAGAAATGAAAGCAGAACTAACCTGATACTCTGCATTCATAAAGAAATGCAGCAAGTGCAAGTTAGTACAATACATCGGTACTAGGAGGCATCATCGACCGACTAAGCATAGTTAATACAATTCAGATAATAACGCAGATAAGCAGATAAACCAACAAGCATAAGTCAAACATAATAGAAGCCAATTATACGTCGTCACCTTAGTAGAACATCTAATCCCAAGTGTGCCAAGTCTCAATATATCAAGTCCAAATCCAACATCACAAGTACAACATCAAATCATCTCCAAACTAAGTCGTGATTGCAATGCAATGTAATAATAGATGAATGCAATGCCATGCAAATGTTGTGTACACATGTACTCCGAACGGAAATATCGACATCTCGGTAGCACCCTTCCCTGATCTTTGTCCAACAGACAGACGGGACCCCGAATCTTTGCCTATAGGGGGTTCTCACCGGCACCACCCTGGGGGACCCGCGGAGTCCATGGACTCACTCAATCTACGATCCCAAGATGAACATCAGATATTAGACTCTCACGTCACTCAAGTAAAATCGACCCTAGCTCGTCACAGTATTTCATCAAGTATCATCAGTATCTCAACAGTATATCATGAAGAATGAAAGTGTGTGCAATGCATGTATCTTCATCAATAATCATGCTCAATATCACAAATACCAACAATAGGTACGCCAACAATATATCCAAATCACAAGTACCAATAGTGGGTACGCCAAGAATATATCAGAGTCAAAAATACCAACAGTGGGTACGCCAACAACATCGTAATCAATATGGCAAAACAGAATCCAATATCTACCAACAACTCATGTCATTAAGCCAACACAATAGAACAATCAAATCACAACACAACGGGGTCGCTAGCGCCAATCAAATCACAACACAACGAGGTGGCTAGCCCCAAACATACAACATGGCTCAACCTAAGGCAATATCCAACCCAACTTCATACCCGAAGGTTCACATGCGTTCTTCAACAATATAACCTAAGTATATGCTTCACTATACGAAGTCTCACCAAGGGTAAGCCATAACCAATCTGGATGGCCGAACCGCAACACCAACAACTCACTCCTTTGCCTTGCCTTTCCGCTGAGCCTCAGAACTAATGTAGTCTAAGCATATTCGAAATCTAGATTAGAAATCATGAAGAATGATAGTAATATTGCTACTATTCAATTGAGGTCAAATCCAACCCTAGAAATTGGGAAAATAGGGCCCACAAGGGCAAACGAAAAATTCAGAAGCAAAATATCAACTTAAGCACTAGGTGATCATAACTCAACCACTAATTGTTGTTTTAACTCAAGGATAGGCCTAATTTTTTATTTCAAGCAAAACCCCAAAATTGGGTATAAACCCTAACTCTATGATTCAAGAATTCAACTCTAATAATGGAAGATATATGATTAACAAACTTAGATTCATCAAAATCTAGAATAAACCCCATCAATTTCATCATCAATAGTCCTAGAGAAAATATTCATCAAAACCCACTTTCATCTTCCATACTAAGGGATTATTAAAGGAAAGGGGGAATCTATGATGTTTATGATTAATGGAATAGTAAAGGGATTAGCAAGATTGACCTCAAAGAGTTTTCTCCAAATATCTCCAAGAACAGTCCACAAAGCTCTAATTTCGAAATGGTAATAAATGATAGACTAAAGGCTTATTTAAGACACATTTAATGAAATAACAGGCCCGTTATCTCCACGACGGTAACAGGGCCGCAACGGCGGTGCCGCTACAGCGCCCAACAGACCACCATGGCGGTCTGGGCCAATATCACCTGGCCGCCCCAGCGATCAACCAGTTGCAATAGTGGCGCCGCTGGGACGGCACTGGTGCCGCCAATGCGGACACCAGGTACGAGAAATCCCCTAATTTTTCTAAGTCTAAATCGAAATCTCGAACCATTCCCAAGGCCGTCTTCTCACAAACCACATATATAGACCCACACAAAAATACGCTACGAATGCGCTCGTGGCTTCAGAATTCCCAACGGAGATCTCGTTGACCGAGTCAACCTCCGATACCTCATTTTCATTTTCCCAACCCAAGTCTCAAAATGCATCCGAGTGCATTGGAAATTGAACCAAATATACATACAAGTCATAAATGACCATCCGGACCTCTCGAAATCCATGAATTTTTAAAAAAGGTCTATTTACCCAAAAGTCAACTTTGGGTCAACTATTTTTCACTTTAAGCTCATATTTCACAAAAAGTTGCCTGATCTGATCTATACACCTCAGGAAGTGTATTAATGGTCCCCTCGGGTCAAAAGTGAGCTAATCAATGCTCGGAAAAAGGAAAAAATGTCGGAACGACTATAACGACTAAACGGGTCATTACACAATGGGTATGGGGTTTACTATAACTGGACAAAGCACAACATATTTTGGGAGTTTCCATATTGGAAGGATAATCTTCTGCGCCATAATCTCGATGTCATGCACATTGAAAAAAATTACTTTGATAATTGGTTTAATACAGTGATGGATGTGAAGGACAAGACGGAAGATAATGTTAAGGCTAGAATGGACTTGATTAAGTATTATGGATGAAAAGAGTTATGGTTGTAGCCGAAACAGAACAGGTTCTTCAAGCCTAAGGCTAGCTATTGTTTCACAATGGAGCAGAAGCAAAAGATTAGTGGCTCCAGAGCTTGAAGATGCCCGATGGCCATGCATGAAATTTTGGATCACGTGTTGATATGGAGGAAGGCAGGATACATGGGATGAAAAGTCATGACTGTCACGTTTTCATGGAAACTTTACTCCCTGTTGCATTTAGTGGCTTGCTTGAACGAATCTGGAAACCCATGACAAAAATTAGTTTGTTCTTCAAAGACTTGTGTTCCAGTACGTTGAGGGAAGACAACCTTTCTCGGATGCATCAGAATATTCTTGTTATCACAAACAAATGGGAGAAGATTCTTCTACCTGGGTTCTTTGATGTGATGGAACATCTTGCAATTCACCTTGCATACGAAACCCGACTCGGAGGCCCAGTTCAATATAGGTGGATGTATCCCTTCGAGAGGTAATGAGTCAATTTTTTTTTCCTATATAATCACTTTTTTTTAGACTTAACCTGATATAAATGTAGGTCTATTAGTAAGTTAAAAAGGGCTATCCAGCAGAAATCGAAAGTGGAAGGCTCGATGTGCGAAGTTTACCTTGCCAAGGAAACATCCCATTTCTGTTCTTACTACTTTCGAAATGATGTGCCTTGTTTGAGAAATAGGCCTAATCGACACTCTGATGGAGGTGTGAATAACTCTTTGTTGAAGCTGATATCAATCTTGAATCGACTAGGTGATAGGTCAAAAGAATGTGAGAGACCTTTGAATCAAATGGAGTATAAATCAGCTTCAACACATATCTTGTTAAATTGTCCAGAAGTTCAACCTTATTGTGAGTAAGTTTAACTAAAATTGCAAAAAATTATCATTTAAGAGAAAAGGGGCTAACCTAAATTCCATTTTGTTGGACAGTCTCTTTGTGGAGATACATGGCCAAGAAAAAGTGTCCAACCAATTTGCACCTTGGTTTAAAAATTAAGTAAGTTTTATATATAATTTTCTAACTCAAAGCTACCAACATTACTAAGTTTTGAATTCTAATATTTCTAACTTTCTATTTCCTGCCTCTTAATAGGTTTACAATAATCCGTATGGTTTTCATGAAAAAATTTTGGCGGACTTATATTGGGGACCCACTAGTGTCCATTATATGGACAAATATATGGTTAATGGTTTCAAATTTAATACCCGAGAATGTGCTAACCATATGAAAACTAATAACAGTGGTGTGTTGGTTAAATGTGCTGATGGTGTTGATTATTTTGGTGTAATCGAAGAGATCTTGAGTTCGATTATTCTGGTTGGCCTCTCAAAAAAATTGTTCTTTTCCTATGCAACTGGTTTGATCTAACCCCAAAAAAAGGTACAAGGGTACTGAAGGAGTGCAATATTATTGAAGTAAATCATAAGAGAATGTATACAGGTTATGATCCTTTCGTCATTGCACACAATGTTAAGTAGGTGTACTATGTCCCTTATCCATTGAGACCAGATAAGTTTGATTGGTGGGTGGTAATTAAAACCAAGCCTGTTGGTTGTGTGAAAGTTGAGAATGATCTACCTGCTTCCTTTCAGAATGACGACATATCACATGTTAACCAAATAGTCGACCCAGAATTAGAAACTGAACTGGAGCATCCAGAACATATATTAGAAGAAGTCGATGTAGCAGAAGTTACTGAAGAAGTCGAAGAAAATGATGAAAATGAAACAAGTGATGAGGAGGAGTGATCAGACGAGGAAGAAAATGATGAAAATTAGCATGTATTTCATTTTAAAACTATTAAATATGTGTAGTTTTACTTAATTGATTGTAAGACTTATAAGTATTTGAATCTTAATTGACTGTTAAAGATGGCTTTTGCTATTGGATGGATCTTGGGGTTTAAGTAAGTTGGCTGAAAAATTTGTTACTGTGTTTATTCAATTTTGTTGATAGATTAGCTTTTGTTTTCTTTTCCCTTTCATAGTATATGTGATTTCTGGGTATTATTTCTTATATATGGTACTAAAGTTAAAAAAGGAGGAGGAACAAAAAACTAGTTTACAACAAACAACATAGAGGAATAATGTTATTAAAGGTATACAAGCTTTGATTAGTGAAAATAATGTTAATGATTTAATGTCAAGGATTAGGTACAGAAGATGGATTAAAAACTGCTCTTCTCAGAAGCTTAGAGCAGCAGTAGTAGAAGTTGAATCATGATTAATTAAGTATGCATTAATGTTGTTTATTTTTTATGCCCAAATTAGGAATTTCTTCAGTCCTTTGGTAATCTCTTTTTTTTTTCTTTTTTTTTTTGAAATAAACCATTTCCTTGATATAATGAGATGCATAAACTTGTGTAGCAAAACATTTTTCATGTAAAATAGATGCCAGTAGGCTTTCCTTCACAATTGAGAAATGAATAAATACGTCCAAAAGAGATTCTTTTTGGTACTCCTCTCTATATTGCAATACTTACATATATTTATTTTGTACATGGCGGGTGATTAAAGGGGTAAGGCTATTGCAAAAGCCCCGAAAAAGTCAAAAAAGAAGAGTCTATTTATACCACCAGAGGGCATAGTGCCAGGTCCCCTTTGGATTGGAGCTAGAGATCATGTGCCTCATCTCCCACCACTTAGCCCTCCAATGACACAATTTGCATATGGGTTGTCATGGAGTCATCTGACTGGCCATGTCGCAGTGCCCCCATTTATTTGGCCTCAGGGTCAAACAAAGCCACATGCACGACGATATCAGTCCCCTATCACACCTTTGATGATCCCACATGGACTCCCTGAGTTTTATCACGTGTCACATCTAGCGACTATGAGTGGTACTCTGACAGTTACTCCCAGGCCGACTATGTCACAGCCATCAGCATCATCTACTCCACATGTTGGGACGTCGGAGCGTGAAGAAAGTAGCTCTGATTCTGAGGAAGAACATCAAGGAGACCCTCCACATCTTTTGACTTTTGATAAGCATGGTCGTCTCATAATCGAGCCAGTTGGATACATGTAAGTTTATTTAATTTGCATAAGTTATTTACTTTATTTTAAAATATTTAATTTTATAGCATATAATTATCTAATTTTTCTGATGCAGCTTCTTTCCCGGCAAGGCAACTAAAAGGATTTCAAAGACAATCAAAGGACTTTATAGAGGCACCGTTTCATCTTGGGGCAAGGTGCCAGTGAAACTGAAAAAGCAGTTGTTTCTAGAGTTTAGGGTATTTATTATTTGTAGTAAAATAATATAACTCTATATTGATTGTTTATGGGATATTCCTTTTATATGCATTTCAATCATTTGAATTTCTTTGCAGACAAAGTGTTCTTGGAAGCCGGAACATGAGGATTTAGTAGCGTAGAATTTTGAGAAACAACGGGGAAAATACATAAGGATGCATTATTTAGAGCCTGTGCTAATTGTCTGCAGCCTGACTGGATCCAAGATGATTGGTGGAAGGACCTACTGCACTACTGGGCGACTGATGGACCTACTGTACTACTGGGCGACTGATCCGACATTTTTGAAACAAAGTGCAAATAGGAAGGCCACCAGAGCCTCACTGAAGGGTGAATAGCTACACACTAGTGGGGCCACAAGTTGTAACGACCCGCTTGGTTGTTATAGTCTTTTCAGAACTTTTTGACCCTTCCTCGAGCTTGTTTAGCTCACATTTGACCTGAGGGAACCATTGACACACTTCCCGAGGTGTTCAAATTTGATTTGGGTGACGTTTGGGAAACATTGGGCTTTACGCGAAAAAGAGTTGACTCAAAGTTGACTTTTGGGTAAACAGACCTTTTTAGAAAATTCATCGATTTCGAGAGGTCCGGATGGTCTTTTAGAACTTGTGCGCATATTCGGTTCGATTCCCAATACACTCGGGTGCATTTTGGGACTTGAGTTAGGAAGTTGATATTGAAGTATCGAGGGTTGACTCGGTCAACGAGATCTCTGTTCAGATTTCTGAGGCCACGAGTGCTTTCGTAGCGTGTTTTTATGTGTGTCTCTGTATGTGGTATGTGAGCAGATGGCCTCGAGTGATTGACGGGATTTCGGGATTGAGATTGTGATTATTTTAGGAAAATCTATTTCTGGTGCCTGCTATAGAGGTGGGATGGCCGCCACAGCGGCCAAGTGCATTTCATGGCTGACCGTCACAGCGATCTGAGTGGTCGTAGAGGCGGGACTGCCATAACAGTCTCGATGTTGCAGAAGCGGTACCGGGTTGATTAATTCATTAACTGAGCATTAAAAGCCCTAAGTCCCTCATTTCTTATTATTTCTACTTTAGAGTTCTTGAGAGCTTTTCAAGGTGATTCTTGAGGAAAACTCTTAATGGTAAGTTCTTCCGATTCCTTTACTATTCCATTTGTCCTTAATCACCTTGGAATTCCTTTATCTTGATAGCTCATTAAGTGATTGATGATTTAAAAGAGGGTTTCTTGGTTCTTCTTTCTAGGCTTCTAAATCATGATTTATAGATTGGGTTAGCTTCATTAAGCATGGAATTGATAATTAGAACCTATTATAGCATGATTCTTCCTAATTAGTGGCTAAGTTATGAGATTGGAGATAAAGGTTTATACTTAATTTTGGGGGGTTTTTTCCTAGAATCTGAATTTGAGTAAATTGTTGGTTCTTCTACCTTGATATTGTTAGGAATTGATCACCTAGAGCTTTAATTTCATGTTGAGATCTCTAGATTCCTAATTTCACCCTTTTAGTTCATAAACCCCTATTCCATAGGCTGGGGATTTGAGTCTTGAATAGAAGTAGGTTTGTTTGATGTTCTTCTTGATTCTAATTCCATGATTCGGATATGTTAGAATTTTATTATCTCGAGGCTGAAAGGAAAGGGAAGATTAAAGAGTGATTGTTGGAGACTGTGTTGTTCGGCCTTCCAGGTAAGTTACGATTTACCTTATGGTGAAACTTCGACTAGCGAAGCGTATGTTTAGATGATAATGTCGGAGAATGCATGCAAGCCTTTGGTTATGAAGTTGGGATGGATTTTGTCATAGGTTGGGCCTTGTTGTATGATTTGGCGCTAGCCACCCCGTTGTGGACTCATTTTGATCTATTTACTTGTTAGTTCTTTGATACATTGAGACATTGATAATTATTAGCTAGTGATATATCATGGATTTGATATTGTGGTACTTACTCGTTCAATACTGAGATGAGAATATTAATTCATTGTGGCTTATTGTGTAGCCTTACGTGTTGATATTATTTGTGTGCCATGTGTGGTACTGTTTCGGATCATATTAGTTATTGATATCACATTTCATCATATTCATACGCATTTCCATAAGACATTAATATATGCATGGTTCTGGTACTAATGATGATAAATGAGAGAATGTAGCCTCCGAGGTTTCTGTCGGAGAGCATAAAAGAGAGATGAGTGTTTGTTGTCCGAGGTTTCTTGCCGGAAATGATAGAGTATCTGATGCCCGAGGTATTTGCCCGAGGTTTCCGTTGGAGAGCATAAAAGAGAGATGAGTGTTTGTTGCCTGAGGTTTCTTGTCGGAAGTGATGGAGTATTCGATGCCCGAGGTTTCTTGCCAGAAACGATGGAGTATCCGATGTCTGAGGGATCGTGAGAGTGCGCTCGTGATCCGAGGTCATATTTCAGAATGAGTGGTACATGGACTTCACGGGCCCCCTATGGGTCATGATCACCGAGATGTGGAGTCATTCTGTCTGGGACATATTGTACAAAGCTGCATATGCATTGCATTCATCCTACATACATTATTGCATTGCATTGCAGTGTATCTTGGTTTCTATGGGTTGTTGTGATACTACTGTTATATACTGATTCGAATTATTATACTGAGACTTAGCACAGTTGGGATTAGATGCTACAACATAGGTGATGACTTGTACTGTGGATATAGCTTATTGTTGACTTGTACTTATTGGCTCATGTGTTTATCTTACTTTATCATCTTATTTACGTTAGCTAGCCTTAGTCGGCCTATGATACCTACAAGTACTTGTTGTTTGTACTGACCTGCACTTGCTGCATTCTTTTATGAATGTAGAGTTCCAGGTGGGTTCGACCTCTACACCTCGTGGCTGATAGTAGTTCGAGGGTTGCTGTTTGGACTTATAGGGTGAGCACGAGGACGTTCGCTGCCTTGAAGATTCTTCTTTTATTTATGTCTTATTTGCTATTCTGAGACATATTGAGACTATTGATGTAACTTTATTACTTCAAGACTTGTAGATTCTAGTTAGAAGCTCTTGTATGGTTAGACCAGAATTCTGGGGTGCAATTCTACTGTTTCCGCTTTCTTATATTATTATCGTAAGACTTTCGTTATCCTATTTTCTTCCACTTATTTATTATCTATTATGTCTTTTATGAGATGTTGGGTTAACGGTTCGCCTATCAGGGTGGGAAAGATAGGTGCCCTCACGACTTAGTAAATTAGGTCGTGACACCAGCCAAGTGGACTTGATGAAGCGGCTGGTATGTCTCCTTCTTTAGCTTTGAAAAATGACATATTGCCATTTATTTCCAAACAAATACGCAAATTAGGCTAAAATTCCGAGGAAGAGACGTAATTAGTTGTGTTTGTGCAATTTCTTATTCATAATTTCAAGTTGAAGGCCAAAATATTTCCTAGATTCTTAATATACTTCTAAGAAATGTTTCCAGAAAGACTTTAGGTATAGTTTAAGAGCCCACAATGCTTCTTAAGATATTACTAACGACCATTAAAGCGTTCAAGAAAGGACTACGTAAATCTAAAACTTTTATTTGCCTATAGACCAGCTTAAGTGTTCCTTTACAATTAGATAGTACATAGTTACTTCGAAAAGTAATTCCTCTGAGTAGTATTAGTGGTTCTATATTTCCTTTTACATATAATATAAAGTGGTTCTTTGTTTTTTCCCCTTAAGTCTTTAAGCTTTATATTTATCTTCTGCAATGGCAGACATTGAGTATTTATATTTTGGTTAAGTTTTTTAATAGTTTTGGTTCAGATTTTTTACAGTTTTGGTTTAGGTTTGTTTAAGTTTTTTATTCACATTTTTGCTTAGTTTTGACACAAGTTTTGCAGCAGGTTTTAGTTCATTTATGGTTCAACTTTGGTTGCATGTTTTGGTTCAGATTTTGATTTAGTTTTGGTGCAGGTTCTGTCCAGTTTTCAGTTCAGCTAAAGTTCATTTATGTCCAGTCATAATCTTCAGTTTTGGTTCATGTTTTTTGGTTCAGTTCACTTATGTGCAGTCATAATCTTCCATTTGATAATCTTCTAATACAAATCAACAAAAATTATGGGAATTTACAGCTACGTGCTTGTGGATGCCTAAGTTCTAAGTCCACTACACTTCAACTAATTGGTAATACACTAGTTTGTCTATTCTATTGCAGTCTGTCTTGTTGGTTTCCTTAGATTTCATTTTCTTTGTAGTTAGATTTATGACATTTGGGAAATGCTCATAGCATTTTTTTTTTGTGGCATGGAAACTTCTTAGTTTGAGTAATAGTAAATCCACATCTGAGTTTGAGTAAGTTGTTAATACATGGGTGGTTATTATGTATCAAAGAAATGATGTTCTTGCGAGATACGTAAAAACTAAGTAACTCAGGTCAAACTGCGGAGGGAAAATAGTTTACAAGATCAAATGACCGGTCACCAAGTTAACAGACAAACTGCAAACTCAATGTTTTTCTATCACAATCGGCTTTCCAGAAGCTTAAGCATGCAATTTAGCAAGAAAGTTCAACTTACTATCTATACTCATTCCTCCTCTTGTCTCCTTTTTGCAATCTCAGGAAGAATTATTATCTAAATGGAATATGTCAGACCAAGTCTAGTAATATGACCTTGTGTTAGCATCTTTTGTTGCTTCTATTAAGCAACTTCTAGAAGGCATAGAAGTAGGTAGCTGGTGAGGTAAATAATTTTATAATATAACACACAATTACTTGCATCTCTTTTCCCAAGGTTTTCACAATTACCAAGAGTCAACCATCCTTTAGGTCATTTTCAGGAAAGCCTATTCTTAGATCCTTATAAACTTGTACATCCAAAAAACTAAAAGAAAGGAAAAGTACCATAATAACCTAGTAGGTTATGCAATAGGTTAGAGACCATGATTCTATTAGGAGCAAAAAGAAGGTTTAGCCTTCCCAAAGTTGTTAAAGCAGTACAGAATTGCTCGATTCTAAACTTACACTCCCTCTGTCCCAATTTAGGAAACCATTTTCCCTTTTTAGTCAGTCCTAAAAAGAATGACACCTTTCTATATTTAGTAACAATTTAGCATTAAACTTCTGGTGGTTATTATGTAGCAAAGAAAGAAGATTTATTTTGCACAAATGCTGCCAATTGCTAGTTGACAGTAGATATGACAGAATTCTTTCACTTTAGAGTTTGAGTAATAAGTTATTAATGGATGGTTGCTATCTAGCCAAAGAAAAATGATTTATTGGGGACAAAATGTTGCCAATTCTTAGCAGATTGTAGATATGACAAAATTCTTGCAATTTTGAGTTTGACTGAATTATTAATATATGGATGGTTGCTATTAGGCATTAGCCCAAAATTTTGGCTAACGGAGGGGTATATTTGATCACTTTGGCTAACGGAGTGCAAAGTTAGCCAATAAACTAAAGTAGAGGGGTATATTTGACCATTTTCCCTTATTTATTTGGTTTCCTTAAACTCTATTTGCCTGATTGACCATGTAATACTTATTCATTTTCCAAGTTACATATCTAACTTTTGCACCTGATTGAACATGTCATCTTTATTAAATTTCCTTAATGTTGTGGAAGTCTACAATTAGGTAGTATATGTGAGTTAAGAATTCATTGTTTAGCGGGAGGAGTAAAATGAGAATCAAGTTTGCTAGTTGAATAAAATGGTGCATGAATCATGGTACATAACAAAACTGAAAAGTATTACTTTTTAGTTGTTAATCTTGATTTGTTTGCAGGAGCTCTAGAAGGGTCGGGCAGTACCTCAAGATGAGATCTTCAAGATTACTCACACGAGGAAGGAGAAGAACACCGATGGTACAGACCGATGGGTTTAGCCAAGGGCTGAGCGAACTTGGGTAAGTCATTAGTTAACAATAATAATCTCTTTTTTTATACTAAATTAGACTACTAACATTGTATCCTTCAACTTCAGAATGAATTTCAACAACACTTTGGGGAGTTTCAAGCCACTCAGCCAACTAGCACGCCGATGACCGCAGAGGTAATACAACAACAGTGGATTGAGAAGGTTGCTCCCCCAACAAGGCATGGGACAGTTTATGGGATGCATAATCGAGCCTTTCATCGATACCCGTCGGCCCTTGAAGGCATAGGTGGTTGATCCTAAGGAGTATGAAGCTATGAAGCATCAAGTTGCTCAGCTAACAAGAACACTTAATTCCCCGGAGGCCAGGATGTTAGGTATGCAAGCCCTAATTAATAACTTACTCAATTCGGGGGCGTTTCTAATTCCCCCGTGTCCTGGGGATGCTCATAGGTCACAACCCCCCAACTAACCCCGACCTTCCCAAGGTAGACAATGTAGGTCACAGGATGGCATAAATCATGCTCTTGTCGATGAGTCTAGTGGGGATGATATAGATCATGTCTCTAACACCCAATGTTGACCTTTTTGATTCGTGTACTTTTGGATTCTAATTCTGCTACGTTTAAATGGCTATGTATATGATGTATAAGGGTTTGAAGGTAGTTTTAATTCGAATTAGAAGTACTTTTAAGTTTATGATGTTTAAGTGTTTGAATGTAGTTTATGATGTTTAAGTGCTTGAATGTAGTTTATGATGTTTAAGTATTTGAATGTAGTTTTAATTTTAAGTACTTTGAGGTTGAATTTGATTGTTTACAAGTGTTTGAACATTGTTTATGGTTGTTATGTTGCATTGTTGATGAATTGGATGGTTGTTTTTGTTGATGAATTTGGTTGTTTGGAAATTGGCAGGTGGGCTGCCAAAAGCAGGCAATTGCTGGAAAAAATATTCCAGATTTTCGACCACTCGAAAATCGGCCCAGATATTTCTAACTTTCGACCACATGAGGTCGAAATTGTACCCAGAAATACAATTTCGACCACATGAGGTCGGAAAAAATTTTTGACCTACGTATTAGCGACCTACGCGTGTGGTACAAAAATTGGTCGAAATATTGACTTTTTCGACCACGTGTGGTTAAAATTTTTGGTCGAAAATCCCAATTTTTTTAGTAGTGCAAGTCATAACCGACATTCCGGACCTAATGGAATCCATGAAACTTTCAAAATGACTCATTTACCCTCGATGTTTATTTTGGTCAACCAAACACTTATGAACTTCCAAAAATCCCATTTTCTCACCCAAATCTCATCTGAATGTCTTGGGAATCGCACCACCCATCCCCACATGTCAAATATATCATACAGAAGCTAAGGAAAGGGCCAACAGGGGTTAAATAGGAAAAACATCCAACATGACCTGGCGGGTCGCTGCATCATCCACCACTTAAATATATATTCGTCCTCGAACATAAAAGAGAGAGGAAGAACCTGAATCTCCGAAAAGTTGTGGATATCTACTCCGCATATCCGACTCAGTCTCCTAAGTATCCTCCTCGACAGCACGATCCCTCCATCGAACCTTTACCGAAGCAATCTCTTTGGACCTCAACTTCCAGATCTGTCTATCTAAAATAATAATTAGCCCCTCCTCGAAAGTCAAGTTCTAATTGAGCAATACCGAATCACATGAGAACCATCAGAATGATACTTCTTAAGCATGAAAATACGAAACAAGGGATGAACATCGGACAAACCGGGAGGCAAAACCAACTCATAGGCTACCTCACCAATACGCTGAACGATCTCAATTGGACCACTATACCTAAGAATCAACTTGCCCTTCTTCCCAAACCTCATCACACCCTTCATGGGTGAAACCTTCAATAGAACTCGCTCACCCACCATGAACTCCTAGTTACGAACTTTCCGATCTGCATAACTCTTTTGTATACTCTGGGCAGTGAGAAGTCTTGCCGGAATCAACTTAACCTTGTCCAAGGAATCCGCAACAAGTCTGTACCCAAGGCCTCACCTCAAATGCATCAAACCAACCAACCGGAGATCGACATCTCCTACCATATAATACCTCAAATAGTGCCATCTCAATGCTCGAGTGATAAATGTTGTTGTAATCAAACTCCACTGAAGGCAAGACCTGATCCCACTAACCACCAAAATAAATCACATAGCCCCGTAACATATCCTCAAGGACCTGAATAGTACGCTCGGGCTGACCATCAGTCTGAGGGTGTAATATGATATACGAAGCTCCACTCGTGTACCCAACTCTTTCGGCATTGATCGCCAGAAATAGGATGTAAACTAAGTGCCTCGATCCGAAACAATAGAAATAGGTACACCATGTAAATGAATTATCTCTCGAATGTAGGTTCTGGCCTACTTCTCTGAATTGTAGGTAGTCTAAATCGATACAAAATGAGGTCATGGCAACTAACCAAATACTCAAATGCATCATCATCAGGACGCCCATCATACTGTGGTGGCTTATTTTTTTTTTTTTGGAAAATAAATGATTTTATTTATACCAAGTAATAGTTACACAACCAAACAGAAACAGGGCAGACCACCTGTTTCTCACATCAAAACCAGTACCTGTTCTAGACTCTACAGTTAATGGAGTCTAGTTACAAGGCATAGACACTAGGTAGCCAGCACTTTATAACATATTTGGCAGCCAGTTACAAAGAAGAAAGAAATCAAATTCCAGTGACTACACCTAGCTAAAACAATACACAGATAGTCAATTCTATCAGCTACATCCTTTCCTCTGCTTCAGTGATCTGTTACGGCATACAGTTCAGCTGGGACAATACTGGATGCCATTTCCTGCATGTTATGCCTCTAATATACAGATGGACAACAATCTCTTTGCATAGTCTGTCTTCATTGTAGTTTTGGCTCTAAAACCTGATCAAATTCCTATCTCTCCAGACCAAAGCAATCACCATAGCAAAGACAACACTGATAATTTCTCCCCTGCAAGAATTCCTCTTTGCCATTGTAGTAGTCCATTGTACTTCCTCTTGCCAATTTCCAATCGCTCTGTGTTCCCCTAACCAGACTAGCATCCTGTGCCATAATGCTTGAGTAACAGGGCAGTCCAAAAATAAATGAAGCAAAGTCTCATCATAAGTATTACAGAAAACACAAGTTAGGGGGATACTGATTCCAAATTTCAAGAGCCTGTCTATAGTAGCTAGTCTTCTCCTCATTACTAACCATAAGATGAATTTATATCTAGGGTGGATTCCAACATGCAATGTAAGAGACTTCCATGGTACTTTAGGAAGCTGCGGCAGCATAGAAATGTACATCTTTTTTATAGAGAATTTAGATTGATTTTCCACAGCAGCAAATCTCAAAGGCAGGTCACCATGAAGGTTTGGGGCTTGTAGAAGATACCTCCTAGACTCAGTGATCTTTCTAATTACCCATGTAGCAGTGGTAGGGATTTGGCAGGTCCCCACTGAGTCTTGTTTCATGTAGTATATATGCACCCACCTGATCCATAAGCAGTCCTTCTTTTCAGCTAAGGCCCAGAGTTGTTTCAAGATGGCAGCTTTGTTCCATAAGCCCAGGTTTAGTACATTTAGTCCCCCTGCTGATGTTGGAAGGCACACATTATCCCATGACACTAGGGCTCTTTTAGAGGTTTCTGCTGTTCCTGTCCAGAGGAAGGTCCTGCATAGACTATTGATCATCTTCATTATTCTTGTTAGCAGTATGAAAATTTGGGCCCAGTAAGTCTGCAAGCCAAAAACCACTGATTTTATCAATTGCAATCAGCCTGCGTATGATAGTAATTTGGCAGACCAACATTGTATTCTTTCAGTAACTTTCTCAACCAGGGGCATGCATTGAGCAGTGGTTAGTTTCTTGGATGAGAGAGGGATTCCAAGGTACTTAAAGAGGAGTGTGCCTTCACAAAAACCTAAAGTCTGCAGTATGTCAAGCTTCAAATCATCTTTCACCCCTGTCATGTATATTGAGCTTTTGTCAATGTTTGCTTGCAGCCCAGAGGCTGCTGAGAATTTTTGAAAAGTAACCTGTAAGAGCTTTATAGATTGCTTCTCAGCTTTGCAAAACATGAGGAGATCATCAGCAAAACATATGTGCATAATACCTAATCTCTTGTATCTAGGATGAAATTTGAAGTTAGGATGCTCAGCAAGAGTGTTTAGTTCCCTTTGCAAGTATTCCATGGCAATGACAAAGAGGTAAGGTGACATGGGATCACCTTGTCTAATGCCTCTCTTTCCCTGGAATGGTTCAGTGAGTCCACCATTCAATACCAAGGAGTAAGTAACTGATGTGATGCATTCCATTACCCATTGAACAAATTTATAATGGAAGCCTAATTCTACTAGCATACTTCTCAAAAACCACCACTCAATAGAATCATATGCTTTCCTTAAATCTACCTTCATAACACACCTTGCTGACAAGCCCTTTCTGGTGTACCATTTTAGCAGCTCATGACTAAATAGTATGTTGTCCACTATGCTTCTTCCTTCTATAAAAGCAGATTGTGCAGGGCTTACAATGGTACTGATTACACCTTTTATCCTGTTAGTTAGGATCTTTGTAATGATTTTGTAGAGTGTAGTACAACAGGCAATGGGTCTGTAATCTTTCACCATAGAAGGTGCAGCAGTTTTAGGCACCAGTGTTACTGCAGTACAACTGATGGCTTTCAGCATTTTACAGTGTTTGAAGAATTCTGTGACTGCTTGAATCACATTTGTCTTAACCAGCTCCCAGTTCTCAGTGAAGAATTCAATTGGGAATCCATCAACCCTTGGAGCTTTATCATGAGGCAGCTCCTTAATGGCTGCAAAAATTTCCTGCTCAGTTACAGGTTTTATCAAAGCAACTTTTTGTGTATGTGTGAGACATGGTCCTCTCTTTATGACAGTAGAATCAGGACAAGTCATTGTTTCAGCTACTGCCCCCATCAAGTTTCCAAAGAAGGACACAAATTCAGCTTCCACCTGTTTGGGATCAGTGAGCTTTGTACCCTGTGCATCATAAATGGAGGTGATTGCATTCCTACTAGCTCTAGTTTTACATTGAGCATGAAAGTATCTCGTAATTGCATCACCACAAGATATCCAACAAGCCCTAGACTTTTTTCTAAGGGCCTGTTCTTCCACCTGACTCCATTTGTTTATCTCCATCAGTGTATTTGTTTCCTCCTCTATCAAGACTTGGTTTTGAGGCTGTAGAGCCATTTGATCCTGTATAACTTCCAACGACTGCCTTGCTTGTTGTAATCTTTGTTCATAGGAGGCCATATGTGAACTCAGACCCTTAAGTTCACCTTTCAATCTCTTAAGCTTTTGCCATAATTGATACATTTTTGTGCCCCTATAGTTCTGTCCCCAAGCTACCCTCAAGATTCCTTTGAATTCATGATGAAGAAGCACTGTTTTGAAGAGCTTGAAAGGTTTGGGGTGCTGTATCATTTGTGGCTGATATAGTATGTAAATTGGAGAATGATCAGATACACCTGGGTTGAGGAATTCTGCCTCGACTTGCCCATAAGCTTGCAACCAGTGAGGATTACCAAAAGCCCAGTCTATTTTAGAGTAGACTCTGTTGTCTTGTTGTTGTTTATTGCAAAAAGTGTAGTGCCAACCTTTTGCTCTCAGAGGGGTAAGCTGCAGTGTATCTATGCACTCTTGGAAGTCCTTTGTTTCAGCTGGTAGGACTGGAGAACCAATTATGTCAGCAGAAGTTAGTACATTATTGAAGTCCCCACTCAACAGCCACTTGTCCTGAGTTATGTTCATTAATTGGTTCAAGTCCCCCCATAGGTTTACTCTCATAGCAGCTTCATTTTTAGCATAAACTATAGTAAAATAAGTGAAGAATGGGATTGCTAGATCCTCCACCTGGAAGTGGATATATTGCTCATGGATGTGTAGAACCTGAACTTGGATATGAGGTCTCCAAAACAACCAAATTCTTCCATTTGGGGCAAAAGGGTAGTTGCAGCATGTTTTCCACCCTTGTGCCACCTTGTTGAGTATCCCCTTTGCTTTATGTTCCTTTACTCTAGTCTCCAAACATCCAAATACCTCTATTTTGTACTTCTGCAAAAAAAGCTTTAGCTCTTTCTGCTTTTGGGGCTGATTTAGCCCCCTTATATTCCATGTGGCTATTATCATGGGGGGTTGGGAAGGCCCCCTGGATCTTCAGGCAGTCCAGCAATATCAGAGGTGGATTTGCCCTGAAGACTTTGGAATCTATTTGCACCATTGACAATTGTAGGCAACTCATTATTCTTCACTTGGCCAGGCTTGTTTAAGGTGGTTTCTCCTGGCAGATTGACCCTAGGAGCTGCTGCCATTGAAGTGCTTTGGTCTGTTTGTGCATCTGTATGTATAGTAGTAACAACAGTATCGGTTGCCAGTCCTTGCCCAGGGTTCTTAGAGTCATCAACTGTTTGCCACTCTGTCCCCTTTTGTTTCTTCTTCTCCTTTTTGGAGGAGCCTTGAAACCATCCTCTTTTGTTTCTTATTCAACCCCATTCCAGAAATCTTCTACAAGATGACCAAACTTCACACAATTTGTGCAAAATCTGGGTTTCCATTCATATTCCACAAATTGCTGGAAAGTGCCAGTAGGAGTGTCCACCTCAATTGACTCTACCAATGGCTGAGAAACAACTACCTCGACTAGTATACGAGCATAGGAGATTTTAACCATCTCAGCTGTAAATTCGTCAGTGTAAAGTGGACGACTAATAGCACTAGTGAGTTTACTTAAAACTTCTATAGATCAATACCCCACAGGCAGCCCAGGAAAAATCACCCATAGAGGAATCGCAGTGATGCAGTCGGGATCAAATTCAAAATCAATTTGCCAGTTTTGCACAATGAGTGGCTTATTATGAAAAGTGTATGGAGCTCCCATGAGAATTTTATCACAGTCCTCTGCTGATTCAAATCGGAATATAAAGTAGCCGAAATCGTGAGCAAGGATTTGGGGTTTTGTGACAGAATTCCAATTGTATGTGACATAATTGTCCATAGATTTCATACTGTGATGGCTTCATTTTCTTGAACTTATCCCACTTCTTCTGTGTTACACCCCTCGTGTTCGTAGTGGTAGAACCTATGGTTTCCTAGTCGGGTATGCCCTTGGAATAGAGACCCGAGCCCGAGTTTGGAGGTAGAAAGTGCCTTACCCCGTGTATGAGGGTACCAACAGATATTATTGGAAATTTATAGAGTTAGATGTCGAACGAATCGAATCGATGTGATATAACTGAATCAGAAAAATCTGCAGAACACCAGTCATCGTCGATGGACCGTCGATGTGCGGTCGACAGGGTCTCGCAGCTTTGCATCTGCAGGCGCAGGTCGACGGAGCAAGTTGACGGGTCGTCAACCTGCTCGTCGAACCGGACCACTGTGGCCTTTTTAGCTTCCAAGTATAAATAGGTGGTTCACGACTTTATTTCATATTTTCCTCCATTCCAAATCAGAAAAACCCTAATAAATTCTCTCCCAATATTTTCCATCATATTAGTGAAAATTTGACAAGACACGGACCCCGTAAATCCGAGCTTGTGAAGGAGAAGGTTGCTTCTAGGGTTTTTTTAAGGTTGTGAAGCTTAAGGAGTTGAAATTGAAGAGATTCTTGGGATTTTGACCCCTCAAGTTATGTAAATGATTTCTATCCTTGTATTTGAGTTTATTATCAAGAGTTTTAGTGAACTAAGTAAAGAGAAGGTATTTGTGGGAGTGGTAAGTTAATGAAGGACAAGATGGTGACTTGGGGTTATTTTAAGAGATGATTGGGAATGTATTTAAGTATATTTTTGATATATATATATATGTGTGTGTGTGTGTGTGTGTGTGTGTGTGTGTGTGTGTGTTGTCATCGTGTTATGGGTATTGTGGTTGATGTTGGATCGAATGAGAAGTGAAAGAGTTGTTAAGCTTATAAGGAAAATGTTGCCCATGAATTGTCAAGCTCTAATCATGTTTAAAATGATTAGTAAGCGAGGTAAATAGCCCAATTAAGCCCTATGTTATCTTAATTGTAGACTTGCAAGTTCGAGAGGTAGAAGTTGGACGAGTGAGTATACTTCAAGGTATGTCAAGGCCATTCTTTCCTTCTTTTGGCATGATCATATGACATGATCCCACAAGCGAGTAAGCGAGCTTCCATATTACTCTACTCTTAAAAGCATTAGAAGTACTTTAGTCTTTGATGTTCATGTACCCCATTCATGAGTGATCCTTATGTTCATGGGTCCAGTCTTATGTAGCCAGCTCTGTGCATACAGTTTATTCATGTATTACATTCATTCTATATTTATGTACATTAACCCTTGACTAGAAGGCGTTATATATGCGAATATTAGATATATGTAAAGTATGAGAAGAGATATAGTCATTATACACGCATTACCACTATGATGATGATATGAGAATCAGGCTGCAAGTATCGCAGCGATGTATATGATGATGGCCACAGAGAGGCCGATATGATATGAGAAAAGAGACAGGCGTTATATACGCACATATATCAGGCGTTATATATGCACATACACATGTATAGATGCATGACCATCATTGATAGGTATGAGCATGCATATTATGTGCCCACAGAGGCATTGTCGGTTATACAGATTTAGGCAGATACTAGTTCATACAAGTACATGCAGTCAGTCATTTCAGTTTATGAGTTCAGATCTTATCCATGATTCTTATGTATATATGTTGTTCTTATGCCTTACATACTTGGTACATTATCCGTACTGACTCCCCATTGCTCGGGGGGCTGCGTTCATGCCCATAGGTACAGGGAGACAGACAGGTGGTCCAGCTCAGTAGGACCTTTAGATCTAGCAGTGGTCAGTACGCTCCATTTGATCTGGAGTTACAGTCAGTTTTAGTATGCCATCCTTTTCAGATGTGTATGCATATGGGTATGACGGGGCCCTGTCCCGTCCTTTCTACAGCTTTTATTCCAGTAGAGGTCTGTAGATAGTTGTATGTAGTAGTCAGATGATGTAGCCTTGTCGGCTTCTATTCTTTTGTGTGCAATATATGTGTAGCAGCCTAGCTAGCTTGAACTGTTCTTCCACATGTTGTGTCTATATGCAGATTGTACAAAGTTTTGATGTTTCCTTTTTATGAGGTCAGTTACGCCATTTTGGGCCTATGATGTGTAGTAAGATTCAGATATGAGCATAGGGGTGTTTGGTCACTAGAGGTCAGACACTCGTCACGACTCGTCAGTTTAGGTCGTGACATTCTGCTCCTCAATGGTCATAGTGGGCTGGGCAACTGGGCGGATAGCAACACCCAAAACTGGAACACCCTAAAACTGAGGAGCCACAACAGCAGTTGGCTGTGCCCCTAGGGTCCTAACCCTTCAGAAACCATCGGATCAGGAGTCTGGGCTCCAACTCTAGTTTGGGAACCCTCTGGAGTAACCGACAGTATGCCTACCTGGGACATACCCTTAAAGAAGCTCAAGATACGCACGAAAGTGTCCCACTAGGGCTTGGATGGGTCGAACCTCATCGCCTGAACATGCTCCTCCTCCGGAATCTCCTCTAGGTCCAGAGTCACATCTCTATCTTGAGCTTAAGCATCTGCTAGTGTAGCAACGTGGCTATAGCCCTACCTCACCTTCTACCACGTTCGTTACCTCTCCCACGAGCAACATTGGCAGTGGGTACGGGTGCGGGCTCCTAGTGTCCAAGTGCGACTGATCGTGTCCTCACCATCTGTGAGAGAGTGAAATAAGGAAACTCTTAGTATCCAACAAAATCAAGTAGTCATAATAAGGAATGAAAGATAAAAGTTTTGAAATGTCCTATAGCCTCTCAAAGATAGATACCAAGCTCATCGTACCGATTCGCAAGACTTTACTAGACATTGTTCTTGTATTTGTGAGACTGATTGACCTAATGCTCTGATATCAATTTGTCATGACCCAATTTAATAAGCCGTGAAGGCACTCACTCCCACCAAGTTAGTAAGCCGTCCACAACCCGTTAGAACACTTTAATAAGGAAAGCAATAGGGAAAAGAAATCATATTAGTCAATTTTAAAGCCATAATAAGCCAATAGTCATAAAAGCATAATAACGAGTTACAACCCCAAAATCTGGCGTCACTAGTACAAGAACATGCTAAAATGGAATACAAGTCTGGGAATACATCCCGAAAATACATGAACTATCTGGAAATAAGAGACGGGAAGTAAAGAGAGATGGAGAGGATCCGGTACCATGGATCACACTAGTAGCTCACCCCGAATTGTCCAGGGGGCCTCCTCAACGGTAGGCAACATTCTGAGATCCACTCATGCTAGGAACAAAATCTGCACACAAAGAGGGTGCAACAAGTGTAGCGTGAGTACGGGAAACAACGTGTACTCAGCAGCATCGTCGACCGACCTTAATGAAAACAGAGACGAGGGTTGGCCTACAATTACTAGTTCCACACTTAATCGTTATTAGTCCACGATAGTGATAATAATAATAATAATAATAATAATAATAATAATAATAATAATAATAATAATAATAATAATAATAATAATAATAATAATAATAATAATAATAACAAGTACAATAACCTCCGGTTACAAGCCTAGATAAAGCATCTAAATCCTCAAATTCATCAAGTATCAAAAGGGTATTTAAGGCAATCCAAACAACAAATCAATAAGGCATACAAACAAGGAAAAACCAATCGAATGTAATGATGTGCAAATGTTATGTAATGCAAGGCCTTTTCCATCTCCCGGTGCACACACGTTCAAACATTAATTAACCATGACTCATGGTGGACTCGCGAGGTCCATATACCAACCCAGAAATTCATATCTTCCAAATCACATTGGGTCTTAGCCATTTTAGGCTTCTAATCACAATACTTAGCCACATAGGCTCCAAATCATACTCAGTGCTTAGGCTTACATTACTTGTCATCTAGCCAGTCTGGTCATATCATCAGCATCACTACGTCCGGAACCATTTCCGCTCGGACTTTACACATGTATCCTCAAATGCACATGATATACTATATAAAGCATGAATATGATATGCACTGTCATAAGAAATCAAGCTAAGCAATAAAGACTTAATCTTTAGCTCTTTTCTACTTTTAAAAGAGTATTGAGGAGTGATGAGATCATGCACTCATAGGTAACACAGGTAATAAACATAAAAGCAATACATACCAATCACCGACACAAATCAATCTATGATATCAGCTAATGCCCAAAGCCTAGCATTCAGACCGGTCTATACAATCGAAAATACGCAAATACATATTATATGGCATCGGTACCTGATACAAGTGCTCGTCACCTCACAAGTACTGGGAACCCCTTTAGTTTCCCATTATCCCATCTTAATAGTCTAATTTTTAACCAACCACGATGTTTTAATTAGAGTCAAAAGTCTCAACATGCCTGGATAGGAGTTCGATAATCACAGCGAAGTCTTTCCCTTTCGTAAAGCCTTCAAATGATCCCAATCTATTCAAACACGAATTATTCAAGTAGATTGATATCCATATAAAGATTCGGGTCAAGAAAGTAAACCCAAAAACCCCGTTCCAAGATGCAATGGTCAAAGTTGTAATTTCATTGCAAAATCGAGTTCAATATGGTCAAATTATTATTCTAGGAAGTCATATGGTGTAACGAACTGTCACGAACCGACTAGGGGCCATGACGGGTACCCGGGGATAACCACCGAGCACCGCTCATACCATTACCCATCGTACTCATCAAGCGTTCATTCATTAATCTTATACTCAAGTCATAGGAAAAAACCATTTTTTTCACTTCGAAACATAATTACCTTTATATACATAAGCCCTTCGGCTATCAAAATAATGTACATACAATAAGGACATCGTAAGACCATACTACCCATACATACGCATGTACGAGCCTCTACTAGAGTACTAGACATATGGACGGGACAAGACCCCGTCATGCCAAAAACATATATATACACAAAAGAATAAGTCAATGGCACCTCCGGAATAATGGGGTGCTCTCAAAGTCTGCTAGTAGCTCCTACGAGTCTGGATCACCTCTCTGCCTACCTGTGGGCATGAACACAGCATCCAAAGATAATAGACGTCAGTTCGAACATTGTACTGAGTATGTAAGGCATGAATGAAATGAACATAATAGAGAAATCATAAGACATAAGATGAAGATATAACCTGCGTAACTTTTACGGGTGGATACATTTCGTACCTATATCATATATAATCATAGTACATGTATCATCATAGCGCATACATCATCGTATCATATATATCATAATCGTTAACTCGCATCCGGGTAACCATCATATGCCGCCCACTAGTGGTGTCATATCCGGCCATATAGGCACGGTGTAATCATATGCAGACCGCCTTCGCGGTGACATGTCCGGCCATCCAGGCACGGAGTAATAGTACGCAGCCCTCCTTCGCGGTGATATGTCCGGCCATCTAGGCACGGTGTAATCAAATGCAGCCCGCCTTCGCGGTGACATGTCCGACCATCTAGGCATGGTGTAATCATATGCAGCCCGCCTTCGCGGTGGCATGTCCGACCATCTAGGCACGATGTAATCTCATTATCATATACATCTCATAAAGCGTGCATTAGAACTCAAATACAAACTATAACCCTATAAGGGTGATGTAAGGTCGAGGACCCCCGATTCCATTATGGAGTAATCATAATCATCATACCTCACCTTGAAGGAACTAGAATCATAAGATGGGTCTAGCAACAATGAATAACCTCAAAGAATTGTATAAGGATCATTAGCCTCGTGGAATTATGATATCATGAGCTTTAGAATCTTTAGGCTTAAACTCATCATCATCATTATCATATTCATGACATATCTCTTATCTTTGTCTCATAAGTAGTTCTTAATAGTCATAGGCTTATAATTTCTGGAACGTAAGAAGGTCATGGGAGATAAGAAAGCCAAATCATAAAGTAGGTTTATCAAACTCATAAATAGCATCATCTTCACCATCGTTATCGTAGAACATGTCTCATCTCTAGCTTATAAGAAACTCTTAAGAATCATGAACTCTCAACTTTTGGGATATAAGAAGGTCATAGAAATATATAGAGAATGAAAATATAAGAGTCATGCCTTTATGAAAGAAAACGGGCTAGCCTTACATACCTTTTCGTCTTTCTAACTTGTCGACTATACGCTTCCGTCCAAATTCGTAACTTTACATTCAAAGGAATTCGTGCTATGGTTATATATTCAGAGACATACTTACGCTTAGGCTAAAGCTAACGAAAATTGGGCAGCATTTCCTTTGTTTCTACAACTTTCCCCATATTCCATATCAACTCCCAACCATCCATAACAACATTCACAATATTATAAGCAACAATCATCATTCATCTACATTATCCACATTTCACAATTTCACTTCAATTCCTCCATAATCATGGTCATAGTTTGCTCACATATAATACTTATCCCATATTCTAAATGTCATTTATAGCATGCTTACAATCACAACATATCAATATTCGTGACTCATTCCAAACTACTACTCACAAATTCATTATTCACATCTTTGTGACCCATTTTCTATCTCCTTCCACCATCTAAGTCTTTCAACCCCTCATTACCCTACACAACATGGAAAGATCATAAAACTTACCTTAGATAATGTAGGAATAATCCTTGAGTGGAAATACTTCTCTTGCACCAAAATGCTAGTTCACTTCTATTGGAATTCCTCGGCGTGGATGAACTTTAATGTGTCTCATACACTTGACTCTCTTGGTTTGATGAAGTTGATCTTGAATCTCTCTTAAGTTCTTATGGAAGAAGTGTGTGGAACCCTCTAGAAGCCTTGAGAGAGATGAAGAAGTGTGGGAAATGAAATTAGTGAAGTGGGATCACATTTATATAATTGAACTTAACTCAACCCGTCGGGACTTCCACGGACACTTATACGGTCGGTATAACATTGCACGGCCCGTATAAGTGGTCGTGGTTCACCACCAGCCAAACATCATCTCTGTTGGGTGTTATACGGGCCCTTATATGGACCGTGTAATGTTATACAAACCGTATAAGTCGGTCGTATAACCCCATTTCCCTGAAATGATCTCCGTCGTTCGTTTGATCTTCAATCCTTATGGAACCTTCTTGACACTTGTTTAACACCTCGTTAACAATCTAAGGGACATTATAACTCTTCTCTAAAACATCATTAAGCCATCATTAATTCGATACTTGTAAATCTTGCCCGACACACAACCTATACCTTGCTTTCCTTAACAACATCCGTCTCCTACCTCACATGTCTTTGAAATCTCATTTAGAATCATCGAATGTTATTTCTTACTTATAAAAACATCGTATACGTCGTGCCCTTCGTTAGTCTATTCACTGTACATTAATGGGAAATTTCCGGGGTGTAACATTCTTCCCCCCTTTTGGAACATTTGTCTTCGAATGTTAAGAACTCAGGAATTCTACGAAAATTTGGCCATAGTTTCCCCTGTAATATGGCACTACCATCCTGTCACAACAGCCCACAATAACATTGCCTCACAGGGCCACAACACAATAGCAATATAAGTTGGCCACATACGACTCATATCCATAAAAAGAAAACATACATACCTTATAATCCCGATGTTTCATCGTGAATACCACTTTTGTCACGACCCGACTAGGGCCATGACGGGTACCCGGGGCTAACCACCGAGCACCGCTCATACCATTACCCATCGTACTCATCAAGTGTTCATTCATTAATCTTATACTCAAGTCATAGGAAAAAACCATTCTTTTCACTTCGAAACATAATTACCTTTATATATATAAGTCCTTCGGCTATCAAAATAATGTACATACAATAAGGACATCGTGATACCATACTACTCACACATACGCATCTACGAGCCTCTACTAGAGTACTAGACATATGGACGGGACAAGACCTCGTCATGCCCAAAACATATATATACACAAAAGAATAAGTCAATGGCACCTCCGGAATTATGGGGTGCTCTCAAAGTCTGCTAGTAGCTCCTACGAGTCTGGATCACCTCTCTGCCTACCTGTGGGCATGAACACAGCGTCCAAATAAAACGGACGTCAGTACGAACATTGTACTGAGTATTTAAGGCATGAATGAAATGAACATAATAGAGAAATCATAAGACATAAGATGAAGATATAATCTGCGTAACTTTTACGGGTGGATACATTTCGTACCTATATCATATATAATCATAGTACATGTATCATCATAGCGCATACATCATCGTATCATATATATCATCATCGTTAACCCGCGTCCGGGTAGCTATCATATGCCGCCCACTAATGGTGTCAGGTCCGGCCATATAGGCACGGTGTAATCATATGCAGCCCGCCTTCGCGATGACATGTCCGGCCATCAAGGCACGGTGTAATCATACGCAACCCGCCTTCGCGGTGACATGTTCGGCCATCTAGGCACAGTGTAACCATATGCAACCCGCCTTCGCGGTGACATATCCGGATATCTACGAACGGTGTAATCATATACAGCCCGCCTTCGCGGTGACATGTCCGGCCATCTAGGCACGGTGTAATCTCATTTATCATATAAATCTCATAAAGCGTTCATTAGAACTCAAATACAAACTATAACTCTATCGGGGTGACGTAAGGTCGAGGACCCCCAATTCCATTATGGAGTAATCATAATCATCATACCTCACCTTGAAGGAACTAGCATCATAAGGTGGGTCTAGCAACAATGAATAACCTCAAAGAAACGTATAAGGATCATTAGCCTCGTGGAATTATCATATCATGAGCTTTATAATCTTTAGGCTTAAACTCATCATCATCATTATCATATTCATGACATATATCTTATCTTTATCTCATAACTAGTTCTTAATAGTCATAGGCTTATAATTTCCGGAACGTAAGAAGGTCATGGGAGATAAGGAAGCCAAATCATAAAATAGGTTTATCAAACTCATAAATAGCATCATCTTCACCATTGTTATCGTAGAACATGTCTCATCTCTAGCTCATAAGAAACTCATAACAATCATGAACTCTCAACTTTTGGGATATAAGAAGGTCATAGAAATATATAGAGAATGATAATATAAGAGTCATGCCTTTATGAAAGAAAAGGGGCAAGCCTTACATACCTTTTCGTCTTTCTAACTTGTTGACTATACGCTTCCGTCCAAGTTCGTAACTCTACATTCAAAGGAATTCGTGCTATGATTAGATATTCAGAGACATACTTACGCTTAGGATAAAGCTAACGAAAATTGGGCAGCATTTCCTTTGTTTCTACAACTTTCCCCATATTCTGTATCAACTCCCAACCATCCATAACAACATTCACAATATTATAAGTAACAATCATCATTCATCTACATTATCCACATTTCACAATTTCACTTCAATTCCTCCATAATCATGGTCATAGTTTTCTCACATATAATACTTATCCCATATTCTAAATGTCATTTATAGCATGCTTACAATCATAACATATCAATATTCATGACTCATTCCAAACTACTACTCACAATCTCATTATTCACATCTTTGTGACCCATTTTCTATCTCCTTCCACCATCTAAGTCTTTCAACCTCTCATTACCCTAAGCCACATGGAAAGATCATAAAACTTACCTTAGATAATGTAGGAATAAGCCTTGAGTGGAAATACTTCTCTTCCACCAAAATGCTAGTTCACTTCTATTGGAATTCCTCGGCGTGTATGAACTTTAATGTGTCTCATACACTTGACTCTCTTGGTTTGATGAAGTTGATCTTGAATCTCTCTTGAGTTCTTATGGAAGAAGTGTATGGAATCCTCTAGAAGCCTTGAGAGAGATGAAGAAGTGTGGGAAATTAAATTAGTGAAGTGGGATCACATTTATATAATTGAACTTAACTCAGCCCGTCGGGACTTCCACGGACACTTATACGGTCTGTATAACATTGCACGGCCCGTATAAGTGGTCATGGTTCACTACCAGGCAAACATCATCTCTGTTGGGTGTTATACGGACCCTTATACGGACCGTGTAATGTTATACGGACCGTATAAGTCGGTCGTATAACCCCATTTCCCTGAAATGATCTCCGTCGTTCGTTTGATCTCCAATCCTTATGGAACCTTCTAGACACTTGTTTAACACCTCGTTAACAATCTAAGAGACATTATAACTCTTCTCCAAAACATCATTAAGCCATTATTAATTTGATACTCGTAAATCTTGCCCGACACACAACCTATACCTTGCTTTCCTTAACAACTTCCGTCTCCTATCTCACATGTCTTTGAAATCTCATTTAGAATCATCGAATGTTATTTCTTACTTATCAAAACATCGTATACGTCGTTCCCTTCGTTAGTCTATTCACTGTACGCTAACGGGAAATTTTTGGGGTGTAACACGAACCTTCCGGTCGTTATGGGAAATGTAGGATCACCCCACCAAATAGAGCCTTTCCAAGGGTAGATCGAGCCAGTAGAACTCGATTTTGCAAGCTTAAGAGCTGAAACTTGACTTGCTTGTGATTGTTGTTTAATTTTGATTGAGTCCGTTGTGGGGTGACGTTGGAAATTAGAACTCCGTTGGGAATTCTGAGGCCATGGGTGGATTCGTATGATGTTTTTATGTCTATGTGCATGTTTTGTTTTGTTTGTGTTGTGAGGCCTTGGATTAAATGTCGAGTGAAAGGGGGGAAAACTGGACAAAAAGTCGAGCTCACTGCCCAAATGGCACCGCTGCGGCGGTGGGAGTACCGCTGCAGCGGTACTGCTGTAGCGATGGGTGGACCGCTCGTTGCCAGTTGCCGTAGCGGAGTGACTTGCGTTGTTCCAGCTCTACGTTTGAGGTAGGTTACGGTCTACTTGAGTTAGACTTTGATTAGTTGATTGTATGTGTTGTAAATTCTATAGAAGGAAGTATGTTTAGCCTTCATGCATGATATTGTGTGTTAGAACTCCTATATGTAATTGATTGAGTGACTGTGTAGGCTTTGTGCCCTGTTTATGTGTGTTGAATCTACAGTTGATATTGTTGTGATGAGAAGTTAATATGACCTTCTCGGTGTAATTGTGATATGAAATAATAATTGGAGCATTGATAATGAGAAAGTAAGAAATACTGTCATGTAAAGGGATATGGAAAGGCACAAATGTGACCTAGATTATGGTCTCGTGGTCCGAGGTTCGTTCCAAAATCGAGAGGTACATTAATATGTCTTGCGCCCGAGGTTCGTTCCGGAGCGAAGGTTTATGCTCGGATCCGAGGAGTGAATCCAGAACGAGTGGTACATGGACACCATGGGTCCCCTGCATGTCATGACTACTGAGCAATGACATCAGTTAGCATGTGTGTACAGTGAGTATGGTTATTATGGTAAACTTATTTCCGTTGTGGCTTCCGTTAATTGTGATTCTTGATATCTTGGTGACTTGATTGTGATTATCCTTGGTTGACTTGTTGTGGTTTATTGATATTCGTGTCTGTTGGCTTGCTTGTTCATTCTACTGATTTTATGAGATATGCATGATACTAATCTTAGTCGGCCTATGATATCTACCGGTACATAGTGTTTGTACTGATACTACCTTGCTGCATTCTTTTGAGTGCAGATTCTGATATAGAGATTGCTACCCGCCCTCACATCTAGCGTTGAGGACATTGCTAACAGATTTAGGGTGAGCTTCTACCCATGCCAGGCCGCAAAATCTTCCTCTTATGTGTCACGACCCAACTAGGGGCCGTGACGGGTACCCGGGGCTAACCACTGAGCATCCCTCGTTCTACTTCTTATCATGCTCATTAAACGTTCTTTTATCAAAATCGTACTCAAATTATGCGAAAAACATTTTTCATTCGGAAACATAAATACTTTTATATGCACAAGCCTTTTGGTCATTGAAATAATATATATATATATATATATATATATATATATATATATATATATATATATATATATATATATATACATATACATGCACGTAATAGCAACCCCGTGAGACCATACCACCCACACTGCGTATCTACGAGCCTCTACTAGAGTACTAGACATATGGACGGGACAGGACCCCGTAGTGCCCAAAAACATACATGTACACAAAAAGGATAACCATAAGCACCTCCGGAACAATGGAGTGCTCTCAACAGCTAACAGCTCCTACGAGTCTAGAGCAGGATCACCTCCCTGTCTACCCGTGGGCATGAAAACAGCGTCCAAAGAAAACGGACGTCAGTATGAACATTGTACTGAGTATGAGAGGCATAAACAATAATATCACATGAATGAAGTAGAGGAAGCATCAATAAGGGACACATGTATCTGACTGTCAAATAGAAAAGGAGTGATGCATGCTGGCTTACTCATAGTCATCATCATGTCATATATGCATAATTATATAAACTGCCCGTCCATATCGTATCGGTGTAATAATCATTAGCCTGCATCCAGGCCTCCCGCGTCCAGGGTATCATCTCCTGCCGCCCACTAGTGGTGTCTGCCCATGCCATTTGGCCATGGTGTATAGCTGTATGCCTTAGCGGTGACTGCCCGACCAAGTAGGTACGGTGTGATATCATCAGTATAATATACTCATCATAATGCATACATAAAGGCTCAAGGTTAACTATGCTTTGTCGGGGTGACGTAAGGTCGTGATCCCCGATTCCATTATAGAGCACTCATTAACATCCTACCTCACCTTGAAGGGAATAGTATATGAGGTGAGTGTAAGCAATAATGGCATCATATCATGAATATTTAGAACTCCTATACTCTAACTCATTACCTTGTGTAGCAAATTAGGGGTATCAGCTCGTATTTCTCTTTCGGAACTTAAGAGATTCATGGAGAAGAAAGAAAGTCATATTATAGGATTCATGCCATAGAAAGAAAGGACTAGCCTCACATACCTTTGTCGTTTAACTATCTTATCGCTTGATCGTCCCCCTTCGATGCTCAGATTTCAACCTTCGAGAGGAATCGCATTAACATTAGTTACTCGGCTAAAAGAACATTTCACTATTTCTAGGGAAAATTGGACAGTACTTCCTTTGTTTATACTACTTTTCCCACATTCTATTTCAACTCCCAACGTTAATAACAACATTCATCATTTATCTACACTTCCCACAATTCACCATTTCTCTTTGATTTCTCCACTACTATGGTCATAATTCATTATTGCACTTTTTCACAAATAATACTTATTCCATATTCTAGATGTCGTACATAACATATTTACGATCACAACATACCAATTATTCATCATCCACCCCAATCACTATTCAACAATGACACTATTCACACATTCATGACCCAATTTCTATGTCTTTCCACAATCCAAGTGTTTCAACTTTAACCACTCAAACCATATGAAAAGGGTCATAAAACTCACCTTAAATGATGGATGAACAACCTTTGAGTGGAACTTCTCTTCTTGTACCAAAATCCTAACTCACTTCTCTTGAGTTTTCTTGGCTTAGATGAACTTTTAATGGGTTTCATAAACTTGATTTCATGGATTTGGTGTAGTTGACCATGGATTTCCTTTGATTTATTGTGGAGGAATGGTGGAGAAGGTTCTAGAGAGTTCTTGGAGAGAAGAGAGTGGAAGATGAAATGAAATAAAGTGGAGGAGGGTTCTTATATTATTTCATGAAATCGTTCCCGACCGAGATGTACGGTACGATCGATGGAGCGTCGATTGGATCGACGGGGTGTCGATCTGACCGTCGCAATCGTTAAATTTCCAGTGAACAATCTGTCATTTCTCCTCGTTCGACGGTGAGAAGGACGGTTCGTCGAACTGATCGACGGAGCGTCGACCTGTTCGTCGACTGGTATTCGCTCCAGCTAAATTTTATGGTACAATCGACGGGGCGTCGACTCGTTCGACGGCTCAAAGGACGACCGTCGAATCCCCCTCTCGCAAAACTGCAGTAAAGTTTCATTTAACAGACTTTTCCTCCCTTGCCTTTAACTTCTTTGAAATCTTAATTAGAATTATTAGTATCCCTTCTTACTTGTAGGGACATCGTGTTCACCTTAACTTACGTTAGTCCCTTTACCGCTCAGAGAACCAAAAGTTCCGAGGTGTAACATTATGATGTCTTTTCCTATTCTGGACATTATGGATATTTATTAGACAGATTTCATTCCTTAGACATGTTTTAGATTAGAGTCCTGGTATGATGACTTTCGGATTTTGGGAATTTTGTAATAGTTAGAACTTCCGCACTTATTTCAGTATTTTATGGCATGACTTATTTTGTTTATTTGATGCTTGAATGAGTAATAACTGACTAACTGGGTTAATATATAATCGGACTTGAATGAATAAATGACTTATGTGTTGGTTCGCCCACTAGGAGTTAGTGTGGGTGCTGGTCATGGCAGGTTGGGTCGTCACATATGGATCCAAAGATACCCATAATGCTATACTTTAGTTCTGAACCCAAAAAGTCACCCAAAATAAGATTCCGAGCCACTAGGAACAAAATAGGATATTCAACCCAAAATTAGTTTACCCAACATCTATGGAGTCTATATCCAAAAAATGAACCAAATCACTCATCAAATTTGTGCTTAAATCAAGAATCCCTAAATTGTAACTTACGGTTCATAAACCCCCAAATCCCCTCTTTAATTCATGATTTCTAACATGGAAATCCTTACTAATTAATGATATAAAGGTAAAAAGAAGGTTAGAAACTTACCCACTTGAAGAATCTTGCAAATCCCTTAAAAATCTCCCTAAAATGGGTCTCAAGCTCCAAATATGTGAATGAAGGGTCTAAATTGGAAATGGAGTTTTAAATCTGCCCAGTTATTTCCTTCCTTGCAATCGCGGGACCTATCATCGCGACCGCGGGACCCCAGATGATATCTCTCTCGCGATCAAGGCCAAAGGCATCGCGATAGCCAATTTTGTAGAATCACGCGATCTCGGATAGAGCCATGCGATCACGATTAAGCACACACTAGCAACTTCTGCAACCAGAAAAATCCGATTTCGCCAAATCTCGATCCTATACTTAAAACTCATCCGGAACCCCCCGGACATAAACCAAATATGCATGTCAACCATAAAATACGCTATGAACTCACTCGCGCACTCGGAATTCCCAAAAGAATTCAATTTGACCCGGTGTTGATCGTGATCAACTCTAAATCCCTTTAAATTAGATTTCCAACCAAAAGTCCAAAATACTCTCGAGTCCGTCGGGAATCGAACCAACACTCAACCAAGTCATACGACATTCCGGACCTAATGGACTGGGCAAAACTTTCAAAATGACGCATTTACTCCTGATGTTGACTTTGGTCAACCAAACACTTATGAACTTCCACAAATTCCATTTTCTCACCCAAATCTCATCCGAATGCCTCAGGAATCGCGTCTGTTGACACCCAATTTTTACCCTCCACATTTAAATTAACTAGTCAAGCTTCTTGAATTTCAAACAAAATTGAAATACGTATTCCTAATAAGGGCCAAAAATATTTTCTTAATTAGTTGTGGCATTTTGACATTTCATTTGGAAAAATATCCAAATATATGTTACGTTAATTTTAAGTATTAATTATGTTCAAAATAAGTGTTTAATTTAGTACTTATTTCAAATTGAGGCATTTACAACTTATTTATTATGATTAGTCCGTATTTGCGAAATAGGTATTTTACTTTGTTAGGTCAAGAAGCTTAATTAGTTAAATGAATGATTATTTATCTCAATTTTGTCGGATTTTTAAGTTTGGTCTTAATTCTAGTGAAATTAGATTCAAACTGAGTCTAGATTGGCTAATTCTTAAATTCCTTTCCCAGAAATTTAATAGGGAAAAGGACACAAATGACCGCTGGGCCATAAATAATCTCATACGCTGACCCATCTATTCCCAAACCCAAAAATTAGCCCATAAACTATTCCCATCTAGTAGCCAAATCTGTAACAAGCCTTTGTCGCCACAAAAGATTTAAAAAGTCGCCATTAAAGGCTGGGTGGTCCAACAGCCCCATCGCTTCTTTTTTTTAAGAAAAAAAAAGTCAGACTTTTTGTGGCGACTTTTAGGGCTCTACAAAAAAAATCAGGCTTTTAGTGGCAATTAAAAAAGTCGCCACTAAAGGTTAAATATCCCAAAACATGTATAATATGTGTATATTTAATAGGAAATATCCCAAAAAACTTTGAGGCGATTTTTGTATATAATATGTATCGTTTGTGTATAAAAATATGTATCAGTACCATCTATAATGTATAGAAACTGTATAAATATGAATCACTAAGTTATGTATCATTTTTGTATATAATATGTATCATTTGTGTATATAATGTGCATTATAGAATAGAAAATTGTATCATTTTTGTATATAATATGTATCATTTTTTTTATAGAAAGTGTATATATAATTCCAGCATGTATATATAAACTCTATCAGTCTTGTATAGAAAGTGCATCATACATATAAAAAATGTATCATAGAAACCGTATCATTGTGGTATATAATATGTATCACTATTGTATATGTTAAAAATAAATATCATATCATTATTGTATAATATGTGTATAATAAATATATAATTAACGTATAATTTATGTATAATAAATGTAAGATTAATTTCAGCATATGTATATAAAATGTATAATTCTTGTATATAAAGTGTATATATAATTCCAACATATGTATATATGCTGTAGCAGCTTACGTCGCCACAAAAAGTCTTTTTTTTTTAAGCGCTGGGCTGTTGGGCCGGCCAGCCTTGACATTATTTTGGGCCGACCGACCATTTTTTGGCTTTAATTTGGGACGACCGGACACCTAGTGGGATTAAGCCCAAACAGTGGTTAAATGTGGGATTAGTTTGGCTGAGTGGACACACAGTGTCCTTTTCCCAATTTAATACCATTTTTTTGCACAGATTGCCCTTCTTTTGGGGTGGTCTTTAAATTTTGCCCCTCATATTTATGGTCTTTAAATTATACCCCTCATATTGCTGGTCTTTAATTTGTGCCCTTCGTATTGCAACTCTGAGCGTTCACGCAGAAATGAGGTTCTGAGTTCGAACCCCCGCTCAAGCATAAATTAAAAAAATAAAAATTACAAGGCAAGGTTTGGGTCGCGTGTATGCCGGACCCGACATACACTTGTTAAGGAATTACCAAATTTATGCCGGACCTGTCATACTCATGCCTTATGGGCAGACTTGGCATAAGTATGCCGGGTCCGGCATAACTTTGGTAATTCCTTAACAAGTTTATGCCGGTGGGGGCATACTTATGGGCAAACTTCTATGCCGGACCCGACATAAACTTGTGAAGGAATTATCAAAGTTATGCCGGACCCGGCATACTTATGCCAAGTCTGCCCATAAGGCATAAGTATGCCGGGTCCGGCATAACTTTGGTAATTCCTTCACAAGTGTATGCCGGTGGGGGCATAGCGAAATTTAAACTCTACCTTGCGAATTTTTTTAAAAATTTTGACTGTGTGGGGGTTCGAACCTGGAACCTATGGGTTTTAGCCGAAGGACAAAATTTAAAGATTTCAAATATGATGAGCAAATTTTAAAGACCACCACAAAAGAAGGGCGAATTGCCCATTTAATACTCCCAAAAGTAGCCCAATTAACTTGAAGACCAGTCCAACCCAAAAACAACCAGACCCGGCCCACTAAGTTGAATCCCCAGACAGGAACGTGAGAATTTTGGTTACTAAATGATGTTCTTCTCATGCTAGTCTTACTGCTTTAAACAATTGCATATGTTCAAAACTTAAAGAAACATTTTTTTAGAATACGCTGAAGGCTAAAGATATATATATTTCTTATCCACTAGGGGTGGGCATGGTACGATATTTGAAACTTCAGTTCGGTAATTTTGATTTTTGGTATTTAAAAATACTATCTCATTACCATACCAAATTAATTCGGTATGGTTCGGTATTTTTAAGTTCGGTTTCGATATTTCGCGGTACGGTAATTCGGTAATCATAGTTTATTCTACTACGACTTACATATATAAATATAATAAAAAATTATAACTTCGGATATTCAAGAAACGTCTCAATTATGTTATACTAATACCTTACACGTGTAAAAAAATTCAAAAGAAAATACAAGCAATGCCATTGGTTAATCAATTACACAAAAAGGACATTTCAATCAAGATATATATATTTCGGTACACAAAAAGGGCATTTCAATCAAGATATATATACTTCGGTATACAAAAGGGGCATTTCAATCAATTATATCATACTAACATCTTACACATGTAAAAATATTCAAAAGAAAGTATAAGGAATTCTAACTTCTAAACAATTAGTTTGTACTAATACTAATTATATATTTGTTAGTATTATATATATATATATATATATATATATATATATATATATATATATATATATATATATGAATTGTATATGTAACTATATGGAATACTTCGGTATGGTATTCGGTATTTCGGTATTTTCTTTATCAATACCGAATACCGTATCAAATACCACACTTTTCAAAAATGCATACCAAATACCGTACTAAATACCATAATATTAAAACCTCGGTATCAAAAATTTTAGTTTCGATAGGGTAATCGGTATATACCGTACCGTGCCCACCCCTATGAATATCAACCACTATGAGATGATACATTTTAAAGTTGCCTTTCCTGATGCTATTTTTAGATTTTTGAGCTCAAATCTCAAAAGATACTTCCGAAATTTCAAAAGAAAAAATGATAAAGTGCCAAATGTTTGGTCTGTTTCGATGCTCGAAGAAATACACTTTCAAAAAAAAAAAAAAAAAAACGAACTCATTTGAGACCCCCAACATTTATTAAAAAAAAAAGATCAAATGTTTTTTTTTTTTAAGCATAACTTTTCAACGTAAAGGGCCAAAAGGTTCAAACACTCCTTATTAAATAACTTAAAGATTTTTATATCTTTTGAGTTAAAAAATAAATGAGTTCATTACCGGATTAAGATGTTGAGTTATAATTATAATTCAAAGTCTTAATAAACCGTACACATTTTTGAAAAGATACATTCCTTCATAATTAGCTCAATTATAGAATTAATTCATTAATTGAATTGAAGATATAATTGAAATGCTAAAAATGATTTTCAAAAGTAAACACTCCCTAAAGCTAAATAAAAATATACATTCTTTTTTTCTAAATTATTATCCATGAATATGCATCTTTCAAACCTTATACATATGAATCTTAGGCACGTTTTACAAAACAAGTTAAATAAATTTTTAGGCATAAAATGTTAGATCCGTAGGTAAACCGCATTGGGCGGATCCTTAATACCGAGGTGCTTAAAACCTTCCTCGGGGGATCACCAGAACCCTTACCCGTTCTCTGGATTTTTGTTTAAAGGTTTTCAAAAAATTAACCTTTAAATTGGTTTCCTAATTCCCATTCAATAAATTAGGTGACGACTCTATTTGTTCACGACAAAGAGCCAAAGTTATGAGAACCTTTTATGCGCGAGCGTAAAAGTGGACCGTAACAGATGGCGAATCTGCTGGGGATTCATCTAGGTTCTAACCATAAGAATTTTTCTAACATTTTGTGGCTAACTTTATTTGTATTACTTGTTTAGTTTTATTATGTGTTTAAATATCATATGTATATTTTCATTGCATGCATATCATAAATTCCGCCACTCCTGGCAAAAAGCATGATTTTAAAGGGGACACGCGGGCTCGCGGTCTAGCCTTCACTTAAAAACCCGAAACACCCTTTCTTTGGAACATGTTGAAGGTTAAGTTGGTGTGCGGTTACCCAACGGCCGACAACGGTTCACCCCGAGTAGTCCGCTCGGGTCCAAGGTCAATTCGAAAAACCCGCTCTTGCATATGCCTAGGATAGAGCTAAGCCAAATCCAAAGATGAACTAGACGGGTTTTGGATATTTGAGACGTATCTAAAGCCCATTAGGTAAACTACCTTGTGTCAAAGAAGGTCTATGACCCGAAAGACACCGCATCCAACTATGTGTTAAAATTGGAAGTTGTATATGCCAAATTGTATGAACCATTATCCCTCGGGGTTAGAAATTTTTTTAGTTTCCTTATTTTGTCAAAAAGAAGATTGCCATCCGAAAGGTGTTCGGAAATGCTACGAAGTTCAAAGATGAAGGACCTCCCATGACGGTTTAGTTTAGGATTATATCCCCTTCCCATGTTATGTTTCCCCATTTGATATGTTTATAAAGATTGTATAAATTATGGGGGCAATGAAACGTTTACAAACAGCATATACATCTTTCAAACGTTAGGCCTACCTTTGGCTTGAAAAGGTCACATGCATGTTAGGGCACGTTATATATTGTTTATGTGCTAAGTGCTATGCAATTTTTTTCATCGCCTATTTGATTTGTGTGTTTAAATACACATGTTTTGCTCCAAACATGAGCGGTCCATTATTCCATTTAAAAAAGTCTTAGATACCACTAGGCATATAAACTCAGAAATTCAAACCACCGTCCGGTCCATTTCTTAAAACTTTACATTTTCCTGAGTCCAATAGTTCAAATTTCATATTTTAAAAAAATAATAATTAGGTCATTACCCAATTTACGTTAGCCACGTCGTTCGCACCCCTCAGTCCTCAAACTTTACATTTTCAAAGCCTTATATTCCAGTTTCGTCAGAAAAACCGTCAAGTCACTGCTCAAATTACTTTGACCACATCGTTCCTAAAGACCACTTTTCCGCACCCATTTATTCCCAGAATTGCACTTGCCTTGACTATTTTTAAATACTCAACTAGTTTAGAGTCAATACAGTCTTAGGACGTCGTTACTTACACAAGAACTTTCCAAATATACATTTTATTATTCCCTCTCCGAAGAGCATCTTATGATGGTTCAAATCACATAGTTCACTTTGTCCAAAATCCTTTCATCAAAATCCCAAAGTTAGTCAAATGGTCAAATCATGTCCATCCAGTTCACACCTTAGGTCACCCTATAAGTCTTCCATTTTATCCGGATATAATTTACCCAACTTTGAGTCGGGATCGATCCCACAAGGAACAATATACTAGGCGATTTAAATAAAGAAGGAATTATCACTTTCTACACTAAGCCAAACACTTGATAATATTTTGATTTTAAGAAAATTATAACTAATGCGAAAATATAAGCTAATCTAGAAAGCAAGTAAAATGATCAATGACCACAAGTATGGATACAAGAGAAATTACTCTCAAGTAATGATCCAATGTATTTTACAATTTTACAACTATGAGCGGGTTTATGTTAATAGATAATGATTTCTAAAATCTCATTGAAAGTCTCTCAACCAAATCAATGAATTTCACTCTAAGCTTTCTCAAGCCTTAGAGTGTGATGTTAAACATAATCAATTCAACCTCAAGTTAACTATCCTATCTCTAGCTCAAGTTATGAGATGGATTTAATGACCTAAATCCTTGCTATCTAACTCTTTTCCTAACTTTCACTTTCTTTATCAAGCAAAGTAAAAGTACTTAGGCACAAATAATGTTTGCAACCATTAAGAGACATTTAAGCATGAAAAGTTGATAGAAAAACATTAACCCACTTCACTAGAAATAAAAATTGTTCAATACATAAGCAAAACTAGAGATTTAATTTAACACTTGATAATGGATAATATCATAAACAAGATGCAAGTGAGAGAATAAAATACAACACACTTAAATATTCAATACATAATAAGGAATTGAAGAAAGGGTTAAGAGTTTTATCATTCAAGAGCTCTAATCTTCTCCTCCAATGGTGTGGTTGATGATGAACCCTAGCTCCAAGCTTGAAATGTGGCCAAAGATGAATATAATTGCTCCCTTGTCTTCCTTTTGTAGTTCCTCACTTTTTCCAAGTCCAAAAATAACAAAATAAGCCCCAAGTTTTCAGATTTGCAAAACTGTCCAGTTTGACCTCTTTTTTACTTTATTTTCATTTGGTTTCTTCCGATCACTTCTAAATCACATAAAACCTGTAAAATAGATGTAAACGATATTAAATGCACTATTTTCTCAATCAAACATAGCAAAAATATAAGATTATTATCAATTTTGGACTACTCTGTCTTGAGTAAAACAAGTGTTACTTGCTTTATCTATTATTTTGATTGACTGTTATGACCAACAAACTAACACTTTTACCTTTTGAGTTATTCTTTTTTCTTAAAGATAGATTGATTTGTGTTGGTAATTAAACTTGCCTACTTGACGAGATCGAAGCGAAGCTATTCAAGTACTCAAAACCCAACATATTGAACTAAGACACATGGTGATGCAAAACCAATCATCTTCTCAGACCCACCAAACATGACCCCACCTCCAAATATTTGCCAAAAAGGCTCATACTACCTCCAGTTCCAAAGTTGGATGAGCTTGACCATAGAAATCATTTCACCACTTTTCAACAAATCCAAAATGCTTCACCCACACGTCAAACTCAAAATGCTCGTATTTTGTACGCGTTTGCTCCTCCAAAGGCAATCCATACCCGACACAATCATTTTATCAAAAAAAAAAGTAGTTTTATTCCTGAACTATATTCGACCTGATTCCTATATTAATGGGATACGTAGGCGCCTTCTGGGTTCGGTCATATCACTAAAAATTACCATCATTCCTTAGGACAAAATCGGGGCATAATTTTTGAGAATGTCTCAAAAAATTCCACAGAAATGACATTTGTTTGTACAAAAGCTTGCTGAAACTAAAACCAGGACATAATTTCTTAGAAGGTTTCAATAATTCCACAAAAGTGACATTACGTTTATACAAAAGCTTTGCTAAAGCTAAAATCGGGGCAGAATTTTTGAGAAGGTCTCAAAAATTCCACAGAAGTGGCATTTCGTTTGTACAAAAGCTTACTGAGGCTAAAACCGAAGCAGAATTTTTGATGAAAACCTCAAAAATTCCGATGAACGACATCATGAGTTACTAAGAAGTTCAAAATACTTTTGTGTTTCAAACTTGGGCAGAAGTTTTGAGGAGGGTCCTCAAAAATTCCACCAAGGTTGCATTTCAAGACCGGGCGACTTTGCTAATCAAGCAGGAAGAGCATCAGGACAGCAAGGCCAGACCAACACGAATCAGTCTCCCAAAACTAAGAATTTTTCTTTGAATGCAGAAACAACAAAGTCACAAAGTTGATAAAGTTAAAACTGCCCAACATTACAAAAGGCGTCATTAGCCCACCGTGGCTTCGGCATAATAAGCCAGACAACTTCACCTCTCACTTTACCTCCATTTTATTCCCTTTTCGATATTATATTTGTTAACACTTTTTCTAAATTTTTCGCCGGTGATCTTGTCAAGCGCAACGACTAAAATCACAAGACGTCTTTCGGGCCGCTGTGCCTAGTCATCACAAGCCAGACGGCTTCATCTACAACTTTATCTCCTTTAATTCATTAAAACAACTTTAATACGTTATTAACAATTACACTTGAATTCCACAGGTGATATCTTTAAGAATTCTGCTCCCAATAACTAGAATCGGGGCAAATGCTAAGGGATTCTCTCGAAAGTTCAAAGTTCAAGTTAGGAGATCGCCAGACACAAAGCATGCACAAACCTCTATTACGAATACAAAAGATTCCCGGCGCCAAAGATCCAGTATAACAAACGTCAAGTCTTTAACAACAGCCGGAGATAGTACCAGTTTCACAGACTACAAGTCCATTCACTATGCATGCCGGACGACGACACTACGACTCTACTTTTTATTTTACTAAATATTTATCATTCTATACACTTTAATAATTTTACCTTTATCTTACAGAAAGCGACATAAGGTTTTCAAAGACAACCAGATATATCAAACAACAAACCTATCCGCTGGCACAAATCGGATGGCTATACTACAACCTTACTCTCTATCTTTTACATTTATCCATGCTAACTTATTCTCAATCTCACAGGAATTATTATACTTGGGTCGTCCGCGCTTCAAAGAGATACACCAGACCATCACTTCGTTCGAAGTTGATATATTTATTATATTTGATTCTTCCAGACTCTCCAAACCGTCCTCGTTCGTGTGGTGAAAATCGATCCTTGACGCTCGTCGTCCCAGTCGCTGCTCCGCAACAGGTAATTCTCCTTCCCCAGACAGAAACGTGAGAGTTTTGGTTACTAAATCATTTTCTTCTCATGCTAGTCTTACTGCTTTAAACAATTGCATATGTTCAAAACTTAAAGAAACATTTTTTTAGAATACGCTAAAGGCTAAAGATATATATATATATATATTTCTTGTCAACCACTATGAGATGATACATTTTAAAGTTGCCTTTCCTGATGCTATTTCCAGATTTTTGAGCTCAAAGCTCAAAAGATACTTACGAAATTTCAAAAGAAAAAATGATAAAGTGCCAAATGTTTGGTCCGTTTCAATGCTCGAAGAAACACACTTCCAAAAAAAAAAAAAAAAATCGAACTCATATCAAACTAGAGTTAAGGATCAAATGTTTTTTTTTTTTTTCATAAGTTTTCAACATAAAAGGCCAAAAGGTTCAAACACTCGACATTAAATAACTTAAAGATTTTTATATCTTTCGAGTTAAAAACAAATGAGTTCATTAGCGGATTAAAATGTTGAGTTATAATTGTAATTCAAAGTCGTAATAAACCGTGCACATTTTTGAAGAGATTCATTCCTTCATAATTAGCTCAATTATAGAATTAATTCATTAATTGAATTGAAGATATAATTGAAATACTAAAAATGACTTTCAAAAGTAAACACTCCCTAAAGCTAAATAAAAATATGCATTCTTTTTTTCTAAATTATTATCCATGAATATGCATCTTTTAAACCTTATACATAAACCCGTCAACCGGTTCGGTTAAACCGGTAACCGGACCAGTAAAACCGGTAACCGGAACAGTAAAACCAGAACCGGTTAATCGATTCCGGGTAACCGTTTAATTATTACCGGTCCGGTTCCAATTTTTTTGAAACCGGAACCGGACCGGTTAAACCGGTGAAATAAAAAAAAAATTATAGCCGTTGGCGTTGGGCCTTTGTCCGTTAATGGACCGTTGGCAACGGTCCATTTGCAAAAATGGCCGTTGCCAAACGGTCATAAAATTAATTTTTGGCCCCCCAACCCCCCAAACCTTTTTTTTAACACTTTAACTCATCCCCCACCCCTATATAAACCCTTCTTCATTTTCATTTTCATTTTCATTCACACAAATTCACTCTTCTTCTCTTTCTCTCAAATCTCAATCTCTCAATTATAGTTACTTTGCAATAATTAGCCACAAAGTCTTATTATAGTTTCAACTTTCAATTATTAATTTTGCAATTATAATATTGTTGGTGGAGTTGGTGATTTTGCAACAATCCGAAGTAGCTTTGGTGGATTTGCAATTCTAGCCGCCTTCACTTTGTTGGAAATTAATCCGACAATTTGGTACCTTCGTTCCAACTCTATCTTTATTTTTCGCAATTTAATTCTAGCAATTTATTTTTTGCAATTTAATTTACGCAATTTAATTCTAGCAATTTAATTTGTTGTAATTTATTTTCTTGTGATTTATTTGATTGTGATTTAAATTAATTCTATTTAATAATGTCAAAGAGATTAAGACGTGGTGCCGGTAGTAGTAGTGGTATTATTAGGGGTGGGCTTAATGAGGAAACATTTGTGGAAGAAACACCTAATTTAGGTATTGATGTTGGTGGAAATAATCCACTTTTAGGTCATGAGGCAATGCAACAACATTTTACCGACACTTTTAATGAAGATGATAATGATGATGATGAAACACAACCCCCCGAAAATCCCATAGGAGATACATGTCCTGCACAATCACATACACAAGACAAACCGCCTAGAACTCGTAAGCCAACAGCTAAAGTTTGGAAATTTATGACTAAGAATAGGGAAAACCAATCAGCTACATGTACCCTATGTGGACAAGTATTTAGTTTTAAGTAAGGAACTGGTAAGGATGGTGGAACGGGTACACTAAATGGTCATATGAGAACCAAACATATGGATGTTTGGGGAGAGCAAACGGGTTACCCCTGAACTTTGAAAAATAGTTCATCCATACCCTTCGTTATACTTTAGGGTCAATTATACCCTTACAGTTATACTATGGGGTCAATTATACCCTTATGTCTAACTGCTGCCACGTGGCATCATCCCAGCCTTTCAAAATTATTTTACCTTCAAATAATTTTTTACCCACTAAAATAACTGAACCCGACCCGAATTTTTTTTTTCCAGCAAAAATAATACGGAATTATTTTTATTTTATTTTGCTGGAAAAATTATCCGTATTATTTTTGTTGGAAAAAAACAATTTGGGTCGGGTTGAGTTATTTTAGTGGGTAAAAAATTATTTGAAGGTAAAATAATTTTGAAGGGCTGGGATGATGCCACGTGGCAGCAGTTAGACATAAGGGTATAATTGACCCCATAGTATAACGGTAAGGGTATAATTGGCCCTAAAGTATAACAAAGGGTATGTATGAACTATTTTTCAAAATTCAGGGGTAATTTTGGCCCTTTTCCGAAAAAGAAATAAACAAAGAAAAAGCAATCATGAGAATTCCTCCTAAATTTATGGGATTGCCAAATATTTTCGGAGCAAATATATGAAAAATGCATTATTCTAACTGTCGTTGATATTAAAATAGAACATGTGTTATTCATTCAATTAAAAGTTTAAAAAAAAAAAAAAAAAACAATGATAAATGGAGAGAATCTAAATCGCCCACTTATAATCACCAGAGTTCTCTTTGATCATCTTTTCTTTTTTTCCATTAAGCATATCATTTAAAATTAGTCTAGTTCTCTCTCTTCATTATCATGTTGTCAATGCCTATTTATCTTAGTGGTCGATTCTAGCATTCACACCCTTTATATTTCAAAATCCACGTCATTGAAACCGTATACATCTTATTGTGAATGATTTCTCTTAGACACGTTACCTATTATATAGTGATATGAGAAAAGGTGAAAATATACCTCTCAACTTTGAGATTTAGAGTAGATATACTTCTCGTGATAAAAGTGGTGAATATATATCCCTTTCATTACAAAATGGGGCAAATATACCGTCCGCAACTTTTTTAACCCAAAAAATGTCAAAAGGCACCAAAATACCCCACTAAAAAAAAGTAACCAAATTACCTTTTGCGCACTAAATTAGTTTGCAATAGGACCAAACTGCAAATTTACAGTTAAGTTCGCAATAGAGGTTTTTTTTTCTTTTTTTTCTTTTTTTGTACAATTTTAAAGTTCTCAAATTCACGTTTTTTTCATACTTTGACCAAAGGTTAGTCATGTTTCAAAACTCTGAAATATCAATATTTTATATAGAACTTGATATCCTTTTTTTGCGGACAACAATGTCGGCTCATTACATCAAGTATACCTAAACGTTTGGATCGTCATTTTAGGGGTTGTAAAGTGTCTCGAAGTAAGTTTTGTTTGATTGAATCTTGTTATCTTTAGGTTTAAGCAATATATGGACACTTTTTATGTTTTATAGTGTTCACTAATGCTATTTATCTTGTTTTTTCAAATTGAATTTTCAACATTGAAATTGACATTCAAGACTTCATTACCACGGGATTTTCGGAATATCAATATTTTAACTGATATCTTTTTCTGCGAACAATAATGTAGGCTTAAACGTTTGGTTCGTCGTTTTAAGGGTTGTAAAGTGCCCCGAAGTAAGTTTTGTTTGGTGAATTGTTATCGTTAGGTTTAAGTGTTTTATTTTATTAAGTTTTAACTTGTTTGTTTTAGTCAAGGCAATTTTATTTTAAGGAGTAGAGGGAGAAAAACTAATTGTAAATTGATGAAACTTTAAACGGTCATAACTTTGCGGTCGGTTGTCCGTTTTATGCGTTTTTTTTTTTTTAATTTTGGGTATTTTTCCCAGATCAAGCGGGTGAAACCGCCTTACGCCAGTCTGATTTTCCAAAAAACGTCCATTATCTCATTCAATTTGAATTTTCCCCCAAATTGGTGCACAATTTTCATTCTTCTCTGGTAAAAATATGATGATAAAAAGTAGATTTCAAGATGGAAATCCCGTGGTGATGAAGTTTTGAATGTCAATTTCAATGTTGGAAATTCAATTTGAGAAAACAAGATAAATAGCATTAGTGAACACTATAAAAATTAAAAAGTGTCTACATGTTGCTTAAATGCCAACTTGACTTGGTGGTCTAGCTATTTGACTAATTTTTTACCTCAACCACTAGGGATCGAACCTTGGTGGAGGGACATGATAAATATTTTAAAAATATTATTTTGTTATTGTATTTTTGAATTATTTTGAACCTCTCGTATTGGATGAATTATTTTTAAATATAATATTTTTATTTGTACATTCAAAATAAAGTAATGTCTTGACTAAATAATAAGAGACTTCAATCAAAACCTTATAAAATAAAACACTTAAACCTAAAGATAACAAGATTCAATCGAACAAAAATTACTTCGGGGCACTTTACAACCTCTAAAATGACGATCCACACATTTAGGTATACTTGATGTAATGAGCCGATATTGTTGTCCGCAAAAAGATATCAAGTTCTAGATAAAATATTGATATTTCGGAGTTTTGAAACATGACTAATCTTTGGTCAAAGTATGAAAAAAACGTGAATTTGATAACTTCAAAATTGTACAAAAAAAAAAAGAAACCCTCTATTGCGCAATAGAACTTAATTGTAAATTTGCAGTCTGGTCCTATTGCGCACTAATTTAGTGCGCAAAAGGTAGTTTGGTTACTTTTTTTTTAGTGGGGGTATTTTGGTGCTTGTTGACACTTTTTGGGTTAAAAAAGTTGCGGACTCCAAATATACCCCTGCCGGTACAAAATTGTGCAAATATATTCCTTTCCCTGACGGTGTTTTTTAAAAAAAATCATTTAGGTTATTTTTAATTACAAAAATACCACGTGACTTTACTATTTTTTTCAGTAGACATATTTTTCTAAATCCACATGGTAATTTTTTTTCCTGGTGTGTCGAGTCTGGTTCGTTTAAAAAAAATATCTCCGTGACTTTAAAAAAATAAGTCTACCCATTTTTTAAACGAACTAGACCCGACCCACTTGAAAAGAATTACTATGTAGCTTTAGAAAAGTATGTCTACTCAAAAAAAAAAAAAAAAAAAGAGTGGATTTTTTTTTAATTAAAAAATAACCTAAATGATTTTTAAAAAAATTCCTTCAGCGCAAAGGGTATATTTGAACAATTTTGTAACGGTAGGGGTGTATTTGCACCATTTTGTAACGGCAGGGGTATATATACACCACTTTGTAACGAGGATATATTCGCTCTAAATCGTAAAGTTTGAGAGGTATATTTGCACCTTTTCCCTATTGTTATTCTATGAGGTTTTATACTGTCACATTCTTTAAAGGAAAAAACATTTAACTATTTATAGAAAATATTTTTATAAATACTGAGTATGTTGTTGTTATTGTATTTATAGAAAGTATTGTTTGATTACTTCGGAAAAAAGAGGTAGATAACATGTTGCAACATATTTACGCATACTGACAGAATAAAAACTACTTACTTTACTCTAGGGGTATACATAAGTTAATTTCCTATAAGTTAGAAGATTCAGGTACTTTTTAAAAAAAGGCAGAATACCTAAAATCCACCTAATTTGACGCATTTTATTCAAATCATATCTAAATTATCAACAGTCTTAATTATGCTCTGAAATTGGTTATTTAATAGCCTTTACCCCCTTGCATGATCTCATCTTAAGAGAGTGAATACACTCATCTGCCAAACAGATTTTTTGTCCACGTGTCATCTTTTAATTTTTTTTTTTTACTTTTTAAAATTCATTAACCTTTTAGATTCTTTTGTCGGGTCAAATTAGTAAGAAACTTTGCTAGAACTTCATTTATTAGGCAAAAAAAAATATTTTTTTACAATTTGCCTGAAAAGAAAAAAATACACTATCGAACCAGATTGTTATTACATCTAAATAAGATATAATAAGAATTATAGAGTTGATACTTCATTATTCTGCTAAAACATGTTATTTCACTAAAAATAAAGAAGCGCTAACCAAGTTTTCTTTATATAGATTTAGCCGAGAGAAAAAAAATTAACAATTGAAATAAATAGTCATTGCATCTAAATAAGAAAAAAAAATACACAATTATAACTCTATTATTTTGGTTAAATATTTTTTTTATTTAACTAAAAATAATGGAACTCTAAGTTTTTTTTACTGGAATTTAAACAGTCATTGCATCTAAAGAAGAAATACATATTTGGTACGTACTTCATTAGTTTTTACAAAACTAATTTTACAACAACAACAACATACCAAGTGTAATCCCACAAAGTAAGATTTGGGGAGGGTAGAGTATACGTAGACCTTACCCCTACACTAGAGGTAGAGAGACTATTTCCGATAGACCCTCGGCTCAAGGAAAACAGTTCAAAGCAGCTCGAAAAAGGAAATAACATAAATGAAGAAGCCATGGCCAATACTATAGGAAACATGACAAAACATTCTAAACAATTATCACAATAAAATAATACGATAATCGAAATACAAGAAATAACAAATAATAATAGAAATTGAAGGACAAGCGAGACAACGCTCTACTACCTATTAATCTTTTACCCTAATCTGTGTCCTCCACAATCTCCTATCTAAAGTCATGTACTCGGTAAGCTCAAAATATGTCATGTCCTGTCTAATCACCTTTCCTCAATACTTCTTCGGCCTACCTTTATCTCTTAATGAATCATCCATAACCAACCTCTCATACACATTAGAAACAAATAGTTGGAACAAGTCGTCACTGCATTTAAAGAACAACTTTATACATTCAAAGTTGGGGCAAATTTTGCATTATATATTAAGCTGAAACAAGACAAAGTACACTGTTGGAATAAATAAATCATTGCATATGAGTGTGTGGTGATTAATAGTTGAAAATAGCTTTTTTATCCCCGCACGCTTAGGGAGAACTATCAAATAGCCAAGTTTAGAGGGGTAATTAAGAGTTAAGACTACAGATAATTTAATGGAAATCTGAATAAATTGCGCCAAATTTAAGGTGGTCTTTTGGTATTCTGCCAATAAATATATGGTTACACCAAATTTGTTTAGGCATTCTCCTTTATATGGGGTTTATGTGTTTGGTTGTGTAATAAAGAATGTATCCACAAGTGAAATCAAGTGAATGTTTAGAGTAATTTACTATAAACTTTTTATGTTGTCCCGTAATTAAATTTAAATTTTGTTTTGTAATGATAAAAAATAATATATCTATGGAGCTTTCACCCGCTCCCACCCCGTCTGTCAGACACCACCTTTTAAAATACTAATTTGCATCATTTGTCCTTATTCCCCATATAATATTGCACGCAAACCTGCACATATTATCATGAGAAATATGATAAATTTATGTACGTTTTGTTGGGAACTATATCTATGCGTGATTCCTAAAACTCTTGTTTCTTTATTGAAATTGCTATTGAAGTGCGAGTATTCCAATATGAAGATTTTTTGGCGCAATGCCATCAGTTCTTAAAGTCAGCTAATTTGAAAGAAAGATATATTTCAACACAGAATCCAGTTACTCTACGAATTAGATTTCCATTTTTTCAAAAAGATATCTCCAACAATATGCATGACAAACCTAATATATTTAGGTCATAGTGAAAGAAAATAAGTTAAACCTTTTTAAGTGGATCGATTTGCAAAAAGAACAAAAAAAATCTTATATCTGTTTAAAACGTGAAATCCAGCTTCGTCAATGACAATATGGTAACACATCTAGATGTGGTCTCAGAGCTCCAAAATATGCACAAGCTACTCATTCAGTCTTCTCTGTATCATTCCAATTTTATAGATATCCCAAAGGACCGGAGGAACCGGTTATTATCCAGTCTTCCATGCATAAAGAAAATGACAAAATTCTGTGCATGGAGATTGCAAATCAGAACTTTCATCATTGATATAGCCTTCAGAATCTGAATATCTCTCTTCCAACTTACCACTACCTTCATTACCTTGCTTGAAAATGAAAGTGCCGGGGCCAAAGTTAGGGCCACTATACAACCAATCATGGACATCCCAGAAGATCTCCACAGGTACATTATCCAAAAAAACTGTCTCATTTCCCCGAAATCTCCAATTCAAATTCGCTACTCTGATCGCCACAGTCCCATTCACACTGATCCACATAGCAGGATCATATGGCCCTGAAAGGACAGATTCTATAGTGATATCATGTTGCTTTTTCCCCTGGCCTAACATTGTTCTGGTGCAAAAACATTTCTTTGCATAAACAGTTTCCTTCTTGTGCACTAAAGCAGCATCTAACATGGAAGGTCTTGATTTTGTTCTCTTGAATGCTTCTTTATTTTGATCACCTAACAATAATACCATCTCCCCTTCTGAGACCAATGCCACATAATAATCTGATACAGGCTCTGGCCTGCTGGAGAATTTGGCTGACCTCAAATCCCAATAAATGTCTGTGCGGTTTTCACCCACCTTGAATGATTTCAGACCTTTCTTACCCCAAAATTGCCAGGATTTTAGGTCAATTTTGCATGTGAAATCTGTTTCTTCAGAAAGGTGTTCCACTATGATGTAAAGGGTGTGGCTAGTCAGATTCTTGGACCATGTTGTAGTTATGGCATGAAAATACTGTGAAACTTTGGCTACATAAATACAAGTGACAAAGTCCTCCCCAGGTTTATTAATAGAAGTTTCCTCTGTAAGCTTCTCTTCCAATTGTTTCTGATTCATAGAAACCTCAGATTCTAATGGTAATCTGAACATTATCAAAAATCGGTGCATAAATTCAACATCTCTGACCTATTCAAATTTCAACATCCCAGAATTCATTGTATCATGGGGTATAAGAAAATAACACATGAAAATTTTCATTTATCCTTAATTCGAAACAAAAGATTCCTAAAACACTTTGAACATCAACTCCAACATCTGCCCATAATCATATAATGAAATTGATCTTTTCATAAGATAATGCGTTAAAAGCAAGGACAGAAACAATGATGTAAATTTGCTACCTTGAAAAAAATATGTTATTGTATAGAGAAGTCGATTGATTTTGAGCAATTAGGGGAAAGATGATTATAGAAATCAAAAAACACAATTAGGAATTAGGATTCTACCTTAACAATCTGCAACCAACTTTTGTTATAATGATTAAATTCTTGAGGTTTGTTGTATTGCTGCCAAGATTATATCAAGGCAAGGATGATTGATTATGTGGAATTTTATGGGTTTGGAGAAAAGGGTGACAGAGGGTCTTTTTCCCCTAAGAATTTATTTTGTTTCAACATTCATTTTAAGCCCTGTGAAACAATTTTATTTTGTTATGTTAGTTTATTTTAATTTTGTATTTTGAAGCTTTAACAACAATGATAACTCATAAATTTTATTATTTTTCGACCTCTTAAACTTTGCCTTGGGATTAATAAATTAGTCCTACATCAGATTAACTTAAACTTTATTTAAGATATTTTATTCATTTGGGGAGAATCTGAATATGTTAGAACTTCTTCATATTTGAGCGAAAATCAGTTTTCCCTCTAATTTTGTACAGTCAAACACCACCTCCAATTTTGAACATTACGCATTTTGTCCCTTCTATCCTACACAACATTTATTTAATAGGCATTTGGTCATATAATTTGGGAGACTAATTTCATATTTTGATTTCAAATCAGCGTTTGTTTATGAAACTTGCCCAAAATTTCAACTTCAACTTCATATCATGATTTCAATTGTCAAATTCTCCAAAAAGTAGGATTTGGGATTCCAAATTGTGATTTCAAAATTTTTTAAATGTAAAACTTGACCCTTAAGTTTATATTTTGTAAAAAAAGGATCCTTAAGTAGGTATATATATTTTTTAATTGTATAACTTGACTCAAAGTGTCATGACCCAAAAATCATTAATCGTGATGATACCTGTGTTACCAATCGATAGGTAACCCAACCCAATAAATTACTAATTCATTAATCAATTAAATGATAAGAAATAAAGAAATATGTAGAATATCCATAATACTATGTCTTTCTAATAAAATAATGCAAAAACAACCAAATCCTTCCAAATTGGTGTCATAAGTACAAGAGCCACTACTAATAGAAAAGTACAAGTTTGGATCCACTAGTACATTGTCTGAATACAAAAGGAAAGACAAAATGATAAAAGGATAGATGGAGAAGGGTGTTGCAGGACAGCTAGGCAGCTCATCACGATCTCCTGAATGATATCAGCTTAGACTCAAACAACTCAGTGGTGTCCACTCGTACTCGGAGTCAAATCTGCACCACAAAGAGTGTACCAAGTGTAGTATGAGTGTGGGAAGCATATGTAATTAGTATATCTCATAGACCGACAACGAAAGAAGTAGTGGCAAAGTAATAGAAAAAGTATCTTTTACCATACCAACTTACCTTATTGAGAAATCATACCATTAACGGTATAAGACCAATCGGTACCAAGTAAAGAATAATCAATTATCAAGTAAGGAATAATCGGGTGTCAAGTAACCGATGTACTCAGACAATAAGATGATCAGAGAATCAATTAATAGTCAATCAGATAATCAAATACAAGGTAAATGATGATATGCACTCAATGCAGTATGCTCCCGTATACACACAGAGCTCTACAAGACTGTACGGGAGGTGGGGTCCATGGGGTCCGCCTAGTCCATATACTACCAGAAATACCAGATCTCCCAGATCACATCGGGTAACAGACCTTAAGAGGCCAAATATCATGCAACTGACCTTATGAGGCCAAAATATCCATCACCCAACCATTTAGGCCTAGAATTCGCCACTTGCCCTGAAATCGGGATCTCCCAGATCATATAAAGTCACAAATGCATATGCATGATGCAACATATAAGAGAGTGAATATCTCAATAACCCAGAGTTAATAGCGACCACGCGCTAGTAAATTCATCAACAATCCAAACGTAATAGCGAACAGTCAAGTAAGTTCATCAACAATCCAGACTTAAAAGTTAATAGTTCCAAGTAAGTTCATCAAAGTGTTTAACACGAGTGTACGAGGTACCTTAAAATACCAAATACAATTACACAGTCAAGTATAAGAATACCACATAACAACTAATGCCCACATGCTGTGGCATTCCTAGGTCATGACCCATAACTACACAGTACACTAGACTTATATCATGATACCGGTACTCATACCAATGCTCATCATATCATAGATATGAGATCTCCTGTTACGCCCTAAACCCTTTATTATTAAGCTTATTTTGTTATCATTATTGAAAATTTACCTCTAGCGAAGTCAAAAATTTTAACATACCTCAAATGCCGAGCAAATGTGCCACGAACCTCAAGAAATCGCCTTCCCTTTCCTCAAAGCCTCGGAGCATTCCCAATCTATAATATGCGTTGTATGCAAGATAACGAGTCCATAGACACCAGTATTGTTAAACTTATATCCTCGGCCCCGAAAGTCACCAAAAAAATCCAAACCTGAGCCTAGCAAAATTGGAATTTTATTGAAAAACTAGTTTACCAATGACTTTTTAGCCTAAACCCAGAAAATTATCCAAAGATATCCACAAACCGACCTCCAATTTCAAGAAATTCATGACCTTAAGTTTAGGGTTATACCCCCAACTTCCCACACATCAAATTTAGGATTAGAGTCTTATCCCCGAGCTTAAACGAGCCAATTACCTTTGAAATCGTTCCAATCCGAGCTCTAGAACTCAAAATATGAAAATTAGGAAATGTTTTTGAAGTTGGAGATTTATTTCACTACCCAGGGATTCCCTTCATCTCGATTGCGAGACCCATTCCCTGGATTGCGATGCCCTAACCGAACTTGACCTATGAGCATATATTCACGATAGTGAAGACCCAACCGCGATTGCGATCGCAAAACCCTTCTTGTGATCGCTAAGAAGGGTGCCTGGCACCAAAAAACAACAACTCAACCTAAGTCCAAAACCTCGTTTCAAAACCCGAAACTCACTCGGAACCTCCTGGATATAAACAAAATATTCATTTCAGTCATAAATGTAATGACTCACTTAGTCGTTTTGAGATTTTTGCCTTATTTTACCCAAAATACCCTTCCCGTAGTTTCATTCCGGTATTTATGACTTGCGGGGATAGGTGACGCGGTTCCTTAGGCTATCGGGTGGGTTTTGGATTGGTGTTAGTGAAATTTAAGTTTTTTAAGTTAAGGGAATAGATATGTTTGACCAAAGTCAACATCAAGGGTAAATGGATCATTTTGAGAGTTTTGTCGGTTCAACTAGGTCCGAAATATGATTTTTGACTCGGTCGATCCTTTGGTTCGAGTCCCGAGGCGTTCGGGTGTGATTTGGGTATATGGTTGGAAAGTTGAATTTTTTGATGTTTTGGAGTTGACCTTGGTCTGCCTCGGGTTAAGATGACATCTTTTGGGAACTCCGAGTGCTCGAGCGAGTTCGTAGCGTGTTTTATGATAGAAATGCATGTTTGGTTTGTGGTCACGTGGTTCCGAATGAGTTTCGGGGTGTTGGATCGAAAGTTTTGAGGACTTATCATTTTTCTGGTTCTGGTGTCTCGCACCTACGTCATTTAGGCCACACCTGCGCAAGGCTGGTCGCAGGTGCAAGGGTAGAAGGTTAGGCAGGTTCTCGCATCTGCGAGGGAAAATCCGCAGGGGCGGATGCACACTTGCGCAAGTTTGTCTGCACCTACGGACAAACGGGTTTTAAGTGATGCTCGCACCTGCGAGATTTTGTGCGTAGAAGCGATCTCATAGGCGGGGGAAATGTGCTGCACCTGCGAGGATTGCTGAGTAGACCCCATAAATCCCCAAGTCAAGTTTCATTCCTTATTCACCCATTTTAGAAACTATAGAGCTCGGATTAGAGAGATTTCAAAGGCGAAATTCAAGTTTCTTCATTAGGGTAAGTTCCTAACATAAATATAAGTGAATATCCATGATTCCTTCCGTTAATTTACGTTTCTATTCATGATTTCTAAGTAGTGAATAAGGGTTTCCATGGAAATGGGTTCTTTATGAGATTTATGAAATTGAGGATTCACTTGGGATTAAAACTTGATGATTTTTAGGATATGGACTATCTAGAATATGGACAAGATAATTTTATGCTTAATTTCCAATTTTACCCTTGTGGGCTCGGGGTTGCCTTATTGGGTTCATTTTTGGGATCCGAACTAAAGTTTAACAATATGGGTATTGTTGAATTCGTGTGACCTCACAGAGTACTAATTTGACTATGTTGAACTCGATTTTGCGATAAATTACCGTTTTGACCTTTGGGTTTTAGGTTGACTTTTTGGACCCGATTTTATTATATTGCTTTATGGGTATCGTTAGACTCATATTTCTCATGTAGATACTGTATTTGAACATATTGGGCTTGTTTGGTAGCTCAAATGAAGGGAAAGGCCGCAGAGTGACTCTTCGGCTTTGGATTGAAGCAAGTTGAGACTTTCTAGACCCTTTATACAGTGCTATGTGTTGTTTAATCTAAATAAGGGGCGCAATGAGGAATTGGGGGTCCTATACTCGTGAGATGACGAGCACTTGTGCGGGTGTCGGTGTATCTATATGGGTAACTAAAACATGAACTAAGTATAAATTGTGATGGAGGTTTGTTTAGCCTTAGGCCATGAGGAATGGTGGATAAATTCATTTAGGTTGGTATGATTGCTGTTTATTTTGGCTGTGATGGCTATTATTGGTTGAATAATTATGAATAATGACTTGGTTTTCCTTGACCACTCTACTCTCATCTAAACTATGAAAATGACATATATACGTGACATTGATTTGTTCTTATGCATTTGCATGGTGTATGCATATCCATTCATACTTTCATGATATTATTAGCATTTCATTGATGAATATACAAGACAGGGGCCTGAGAGGCCGGATATTGGATATGATACATGGATGGAGTGATGATGATGATATTATAGCTAAATGGCTGAGACTCGTAGTGATCTGAGAGATCTGGTATTACGGGTGGGTATATGGACCTCATGAGTTCCCCATGGGTCACGTGAAACCTACTGCAGGAGCGTGTGTATGCCGGTGCATATGGCCATTGCATTGCATACCATTCACTTGCATTGCATGCATTCTTTACATCTCATACTACTTATGTTCGTCTGACTTGATATTATGCCGTATGTGCGTTAGAGGATATAAAGATAGGATCTTTGTGATCATACTTGACATAATTGATACAAAGTTGGGATCTTTACACTTATTCTTGACTTATAACGATGAAAAGGTTGAACTTTCATGATTATTCAAAAAGGAATGAACTTCTTTGTATACGGTAAAAACCGAACCCAGAGCAAGAGGCAACGGATAGTAGAGCTCGGCTTAATGGGATAGAGACATTCGGACCGGACGATTCCTGAGGAGTGCACCCGCAGTTGGAAATGTTGCGAAAAATCCGACCCGTTGCGGATTTCACTCCACACGGCGTAGTGGACAGTTGTCAAACCCGAGATTTCGGGGATCCTTATCTCCAATTGATTTAGTTACCTTGTTGAATGTAAATTCTTGTACTATAAATAGAGAGGGGAGTAAATCTCCAATTCCATCAGTTTTTACTATCTTCCACACGATAACTCCTTTAACTTTTTCTCATAGTTTTGTCAAAGTATCAAATAATAAGAACATCCACAGTTTGGTCCGAGCAAACTCACGTCTCAGGCCGGGCTGTCATCCAATTACAAGGTTATTTCTTACACTTTTATTCGTAATCTGTATTTCGTTATTGTTATTTTTCCGTTCTATAGCAAATCAAATCACATATCCTTTAAACCACTTATAAATTCAATTGTTACCTTTTTAAGGGGTAAACAGTTTGGCGCCCACCGTAGGGCTAAGGATAATAGCAGTGATTTGTTTGCAAATCGGCTTTCACTTGTTCTTTTGCCTTTTATCTTTGATTTCAGATTAACACCGACATGTCGAACATAAATGACGCGAACAATAACAACCATGACGTTAACCCTAACAATGGAATACCATTGAACATCATGGCACCGGTTGATCCAAACGAAAACCCTCCCGCTGATGCAAGCGTTGCCTACTCGAACGTAGCTGTTCACGACAGTGGAGACACGCCCGCCGACAGGGGAACTGCCCGTGAAGTAAATGGAGAGGAAGGAGATGAGATTAACTTACGTGTGATTTATGATTTATTGCAGGAACAACAAGTAACCATGATACAACACCAAGCGGCTATTTCCCAACTCCAAAGGAACAACAATGAGGTCAGGGTAGTGGAGCCGAACCGAAGGCCCGCGCCAGACCGTAGGGAAATTGAGGTAAGCAGCGATCGAGAATGGTCAGTGCCTGATGGATCTTCTGAGATAACAAAGATTTTGGAGGCGCTGTCTAAACGGATCGACTCTAATAAAAAGAAGGTGGAAGCCTATAATTCCCGAGTGGATCAGATTCCGGGTGCACCACCGATTCTGACTGGACCAGAGACCAAGTATATTGTCCGAAGGCCTTTCCCACCAAGTACGGCTCCAAAACTAATACCGAAGAGGTTTAAGATGCCCGATATCCTGAAATACGATGGGACAACAGATCCGCAGGAACATATAACCGCCTACACCTATGCCATAACGGGCAATGATCCGGAAGATGATGAAATTAAGTCGGTAATGCTAAAAAAGTTTGGTGAAACATTGACTAAAAGAACCATGCAGTGGTATTGTACACTGCCCCAGCACTCTATTCCATCATTTGAATTGCTCGCAGATGCCTTCGTAAAAGCTCATATTGGGGCCCGAAAAGTGCAGGCTAGGAAGGCCGATATATTTAAGATCTTTTAAAAGGACGACGAACGCCTCAGAGAGTTCATGACAAGATTCCAGAAGAAGAGGATGTTGCTTCCCCTGGTTCCCGACGAGTGGGTGGCTCAGGCTTTCACAAAGGGACTTAATCCCCGAAGTTCTAACGCTTCTCTCAAACTTAAAGAAAACCTATTGGAGTTCGGGGCGATTACTTGGGCAGATGTCCATAATAGGTACGAGTCCAAGATACGGGTGGAGGATGATCAGCTCGGGCTTCCACCAGGTCCGATTAATCGGATTAAAAATTCGGATAGACCAAAGAGAATAGCAGAAATGAAGTTTCAACCACCAAGGGATAGATATCATCCATACTCTCAACCTGAAAGGTCCGCCTTCAGATCGGATAAGGGGAGAAGCAGTCTCGGTCCCAGTATAGCGAGAAGTAACAGACGGAGCGATCGTGGTTCGTGGAGCAGGGGTTTACAGTTCAGAAACAGCTCCGTTGGGGGGTCCAACACCGGTGAAAGTTCGAGGTTATCTGAATATAACTCTAATGTCAACTCGACAGCCATTTTAGCCGCGATCGGTCGTATCGAGGGTGTGAGATGGCCAAGGCCGTTATGAACAGACCCCTCGCAATAGGATCCGAACCTGATATGCGAGTACCACAGAACTCACGGACACCGAACCGACGATTGTAAAGGGCTAAGGGATGAAGTGGCACGACTACTGAAGAACGGTCATCTTTGAGAATTCCTGAGTGAGTGAGCAAAAAATCATTTCAAGAATCGGGAGCCCAACAAAAAGAACGAACCGGAGCAACCTCAACATGTGAACAACATGATCATTGGGGGAGTGGAAACACCTCGAGGACCGATGATGAAGAAGAAAAAGTTCTCAATCACTCGAGAAAAAAGAACCAGGGACTATATACTGGATGGATTTATCTCCTTCAGTGACAAAGACGCGGAGGGCATCATTCAACCCCACAATGATGCTTTGGTAATTTCTGTCCTTATTAATAAAACTCATGTGAAACATATTTTGATTGATCCAGGTAGCTCGGTCAACATTATCCGATGGAAGGTAGTGGAGCTGTTGGGACTGTTAGATCAGATCGTACCAGCGGCCCATGTTCTAAACGAATTCAATATGGCATGCGAAACTACAATAGGCGAGATTACACTACCGGTGAACGCATCCAGCACACAAAGTTTTATGTCATCGATGGAGAAATGAGATATAACGCCTTGCTCGGAAGACCATGGTTACACATCACGAGGGCGGTGCCTTCAACCTTGCACCAAAGGTTAAAATTCCCAACCTCAGAAGGGGTAAAAATCATCCATGGAGAGCAACCTGCAGCAAAGGATATGTTCGCAGTTGAAGAAGCTGTTCAAACACCAAAGAAAGCCCGATGATAAGGACACGAGTGAAATAGAAAATGCCAAATAACAATCACAGGACGTGAATCCGGCCAGATTCGAAGGGGAAGGAAAGATGGACATGGAAGAAGATGACTTTGGAGTTCCTAAATCATTTGTACTACCTGATGATTCGGACGCAACAAAATCAACAGTGGAAGAACTTGAGCAAGTCATTCTGTTTGTTCATCTACCGGATAGAAAGGTATACCTGGGCACGGGGTTAACCTCGGAGCTCAGGAGTAAATTAATCAAATTTCTTCAAGCTAATGCCGATTTTTTTTCATGGTCCCATTTTGACATGACAGGTATTCCACCCGAAATCACCACTCACAGGTTGAGCCTTGATTGAAACTTTATCCCGGTTGAGAAAAAGCGGAGACCAATGGCCGAGGTCAAACATAAATTCGTCAAGGAAGAGGTAACAAAGTTATTAAAAATAGGATCCATCCGGGAAGTTAAATACCCGGATTGGTTAGCTAACGTAGTGGTTGTACCCAAAAAGGGTAACACACTTAGAATGTGTGTAGATTATAAAGATTTGAATAAGGCATGCCCGAAGGATTCTTTTCCTTTGCCCAACATCGATCGCATGATTGATGCGATGGCTGGCCATGCGAAATTAAGCTTTTTTGACGCTTATTTCGGGTACAACTAGATCCGAATGAACCCAGAAGATCAAGAAAAAACTTCTTTTATAACCAAGTACGAAACTTACTGTTATAGCGTAATGCCATTCCGGTTAAAAAATGCTGGTACTACTTACCAACGCCTAGTAAACAAAATATTAAAAAAAAAGTTGGTAAGATAATGGAAGTTTATAATGATGATATGCTTGTTAAGTCCCTGAAAATAGAGGACTATTTGAAGCATTTGCAGGAGACCTTCGACATACTATGCAAGTACAACATGAAGCTGAACCCAGAGTAGTGCGTCTTCAGAGTAGGTTCGGGTAAGTTCTTGGGTTTCATGGTGTCAAATCGAGGTATCGAAATTAACCCGGATAAGATCAAGGCCATTGAGGATATCCGGGTAGTCGAGAATGTAAAAAGAGTGTAGAGACTGACCGGAAGGATCACAGGCTTAAGCAGATTCATCTCTCGGTCTTCAGATAAAAGCCACCGATTTTTCTTGTGCCCAAAAAGAAAAATGACTTCGTATGGACACCAGAATGTCAGTTGGCCCTAGAAGAATTGAAAAGGTATTTATCGAGCCCGCCTCTGTTGCATATCCCCAAGGCAGACGAGCAGTTGTACTTATATCTGATAGTGTTCGAAGTCGCGGTAAGTGGAGTGTTGGTCCGAGAAGAATAAAGTATGCAATTTTCGATTTATTATGTTAGTAGAACTTTGGGGGATGCGGAGAAACGTTACCCCAACCTAGAAAAATTGGACCTAGCTTTATTAAGTGCATCTAGAGAGTTAAAGCCTTATTTTTAATGTCACCCTATATGTGTAGTAACGACATAGCTGTTAAAGAATGTTATGCATAAACCAGAATTATTTGGTAGGTTGGCAAAATGGGCAGTCGAAGTCAGCGGATATGACATTGAATATAAGCCCCAAACGACTATAAAGTCCTAAATTTTGGCAGACTTTACCCCCGCGATGGTGACCGAGGTAGAGAACCTCGGGTAAAACCTCAGGGATTTGGACCCTATACACCGATGGACCTTCCAATATGAAAGAGACTGGGCTTGGGATTGTGCTTAAAGCCCCTGCGGGGGGATATCATTCAGCAGTCCATAAGAACTTTAAAATTGACTAACAATGAAGCCGAGTATGAGGCTATGATTGCAGGATTGGAGCTGGCCAGGAGTTTGGGAGCAGAAACCATCGAAGAAAAATACGACTTACTCTTGGTCATGAATCAAGTAAATGGGACTTTTGATGTGAAGGATAATTGGATGCAAATATACTTGGAGAAGATACATGTAGTTTTATACCGATTCAAAGAATGGACTATGCAGCCTGTGCCGAGGGAACAAAACTTCGAGGCAGATGCATTGGCGAATCTGGGCTCCTCGGTCAGAACGGAGGAATTTAACTCGGGGACTGTGGTCCAATTAATAAACTCAACTGTTGAAAGAAGCCATGCCGAAGTTAACATGACAAGTTTAACTTGGGACTGGCGGAACAAGTTTATAGACTATCTGGCAGAGGGAAAATTACTAGTGGACCCTAAGGATTCACGAGCTCTTAGGACCAAGGCAACAAGATACAACTTGATCGAAGGAAAATTATATCGGCGTTTATTTTACGGTCCTTTAGCCAGATGTTTGGGGCTCGGAGAGACGGAGGAAAATTATATCGGCATTCATTTTACGGTCCTTTAGCCAGATGTTTGGGGCCCGGAGAGACGGACTATGCAATGCGCGAAGTCCATGAAAAAACCTGTGGTAACCACTCCGGGGCTGAATCGTTAGTTCGAAGATTGATTCGAGCCTGTTATTACTGGGATCATATGGAGGAAGACGCGAAGAATTTCGTTTGAAAATGTGATCAGTGCCAAAGAAACGCTCCTATGATCCATCAGCCAGGATAATTGCTTCATCCAGTACTGTCCCCATGGCCATTCATGAAATGGGGAATGGACATTGTCGGCCCTTTACCTTGGGCACCAGGTAAAGCTCGTTTCATTTTGTTTATGACTGAATAGTTTTCTACATGGGTTGAAGCCCAGGCCTTCGACAAGATACGGGAAAAGGAGGTTATCCCCCGGTTCGGCATCCCAACTAAGATCACCTGTGACAATGGCCGACAATTCATAGGTAACAATGTCAATAACTTCCTCGAGGGCCTGAAGATCAAAAAGATAATGTCCACTCCAGATCATCCGAGTGCAAACGGGCCGAAAAAATCAACGAACAAGACTATCATTCAAAACTTGAGGAAACGGTTGGATGAATCCAAAGGCAGGTGGAAAGAAATCTTGCCGGAGGTACTATGGGCATACAGAACAACATCGATGTTACACCTCGGAAAATTCCATGTCGTTGCATAGTAAATAGACCAACGCAGTGTGAGAAGTATATGATGTTCCTACAAGTAAGAAAGGCTACTTAACGAATCTAATTGAGATTTAAAGAACATTCGAGGTAAGAGAAGGAAGTTCGAAAATGTAAAGTACAAGACGTGTTTTGAAAAGGGGTTTGCTAAGCACCGAGTTAACGTGAACTTAATGATGTCTTAAAGAAGAGTTATAGCGCCCCTTAGATTGTTGATGAAGTGTTAAACAAGTCTTAAGAAGGTTCCATAAGGGTTGGAGGCAAAACGAGTCGATGAGGACAAGCTTCGGAAAACTGTGGATTGTACGGTTCACTATACGGACCGTATAAAAGATACTAGCCGTATATATGACCGTATAACCTGTCCAGAGAAGAGTCTCCACTGGAACCATTTTACGGTCACACATACGGGCCGTATAAATTGTACGGACCGTATGTGTATCCGTATAATGTGGTCGGGACAGATTTTTAAGTTGATATAAGGGACCCCAAGTTCATTTATTTCATTTCATCTTACTCTCCACACCTCAAGAAGTCTCTAGAAATCTCTTCACACTTCATCTACAAGAATCCAAGAGAAATTAAGGATCAACTTCATCAAATGAAGGGAATCAAGAACATGAATGCTCACTAGGGTTCATACAAGACAAGAAATCTCCTTAGATTGAAGCTAGGGTTTTTCTTCAAGTGAAGTATTTTCATCCAAAGGCTATTCCTACACTATCAAAGGTAAGTTTTATGATTCTTCCATGCTATTTAGACGATTGAGGGGTTGAAAGCCTTGGATTATGGAAGGAAATGGAAAATGGGTCCCGAATATGAGAATAGTGGCATTTTTTAGTAGAAGCTTAATATGAATCATGATTCTTTATATGCTACGAGTATGGTTATATGTAAATGATATTAATAATGCGGGAGAAATGTTATAGGTGGAAGAATGTAATGTAGTATTATGACCATGGTTATGGATGCCCTTGAAATGGAAGTAGGAGAATTGAATAATGTATGGTTGACAAAAGTTATTGATTATGATGTTATGGATATTGTTATTGACGTTTGGGAGTTGATATATGATATGCAAAAGTTGTATAAACAAAGGAGATGCTGCCCAATTTTCTCTAGCTTTAGTTCAAGCATGCTCATGTTATCGATTATCTAATATTAGTACGAAATTTCTTGAAGGTAGAAATGTGAATATTGGAGGAGAACGTTCAAGTGATAAAGTAGCTAAACGAAAAGGTATGTAAGGATAGTCCCTTCTTTCCTAAGGCATGATTCTTATGACATGATTTTCCTTATTCCCCATGACCTTCTTACATTCCAGAAATTATGAGTTTATGTTTATAAAAGGCTTCACATGAGAGAAAGATAAGAGATACGTTATGAGTATGATAATGATAATGATAATGATAATGATGATGATGAGTCTAAGTTTAAAGATTTTAAAGCCCATGATATGATGTTTCTACAAAGCTAATGATCCTAATTATGATTCTTTGACATTGTCCACTATTGGCACATTCACCTTATAATACTTGTTCCTTCAAGGTGAGGCAGGATGGTTATGACTACTCCATAATGGAATCGGGGGTTCATGACCTTACGTCACCCCGATAGAGTTATAGTTGTCCTTGAGTTCTTATACATGCATTATGATAAGTATATGATGATGAGATTACACCGCGCCTATATGGCCCGACAGACACCGCTAAGGCGGGCAACGTATACACCTTCTCTAGATGGCATGGGTAGACACCACTAGTGGGCGGCATGAGATGTTTACCCCGGATGCGGGAGGCCTGGACACGGGCTAATGATTATCACACCATACCTATATGGTCGGGCAGCTTATATATATGCATACATGATATGATGATGTTTATGAAGTAAGTTAGCATGCATTATTCAGTCTTAAGTGAAAGTCAGTTACAGGTTGTTCCTTACTTGATGTCTCCTTGTTTCATCGATGTATTATTGTTGTTTATGCCTTACATACTCAGTACAATGTTCGTACTGACGTCCTTTTCTTTGGACGCTATGTTCATGCCCACAGGTAGACAGGGAGGTGACCCAGATTCATAGGAGCTATCAGCAGATTTACAGGAGCACTCCATTACTCTGGAGGTGCTATTTTGAGATAATATTTTTGTGTACATATTTGGGCATGACGGGGTCCTGTCCCGTCTTTATGTCTAGTACTCTAGTAGAGGCTCGTAGATACGTATGTGTGGGTAAATTGTGTCCCATGACGATGTCAGTGTACATTTTTGTATATTATTTTTGTAGCCGTACGGGCTTATGTATATCTATGTATAGCTTTGGGGGTTTAAATATATGTTCAAGTTGAGTATGCTGACTAGCAGAATGAGTGGTGCTCGGTAGTTAGCTCCGGGTACCCGTTATGGCCCCCTAGCCGGTTCGTGACAATCGAAGTCAAGCATCGGTGAATACCATTTTCCTTGGTATATGGAGTGGAGGCTTTGATCCCCGTTGAAGTCGGGAAGTCGAGCCTAAGATTCCAATACGCCACTGAAGAGTCAAATGAGCTATGGCAGTAAAACTCGATTTAACGGAGGAACTACGCGAGGCAACGTTAGTCCGGTTGGCAACGCAAAACCAACGGATGGGCAGGTATTACAACCAAAGAACCAATCTTCGACATTTCCAGATCGGGGACTTGGTCCTCCGAAAGGTCACATTATGCACAAAGGGCCCTAATGGGGGGAAACTTGGTCCGAACTGGGAAGGGCCGTACAAAGTGATCGGTCTAACCGGCAAAGGATCGTACCAGCTCGAGTCAGAGGATGGCCAACAATTGTCAAACAATTGGAATGTAGCACACTTAAAGAGATACTATTGCTAAGGTACAACCCTAACCCCCTTCGTGAATTTTTTTAACTTACCTGTTTTGATCATTGCAGGAGAAAAGCCCAAAGGAAGTTAGAAAGATTAGAGTTAGACGTGAAAACACGTGTTGCGCTCTTTTTTCCCTTAGCTCAGTTTTGACCCGAAGTGGGTTTTCCGGTAAGATATTTAATGAGGTAGTAACGTACAGCGTGTTACTTTAGTGAAAAAGACTAGCCAAGTGCTAGGATCGGGGATTGCTTGGTATCAACGATAGTGTTTCTCTTCTCATACTTCAAACATAAACACTAGGGGATTATCATATTATAAGCCCAACGAGGCCAAACCGATTGTATCGTGTATGCCCAACGAGGCCTAATCGATTATTATTTCTTTGAAAGTTCCAGCATTTAGGATTTGTTGTAAGGGCCAAACGACCGAATGAGTCATGCCCGGATAATTAATTTTATTACGACAAAAATCAGAATGCCACTTGGCAGTTGTACCATACAAACTTGTGAAATGAGAAGAATAGTTCGGTTTAAGCTTTGCGCGTATTACTGTTCGCAATATGTCCACTTCACATTCATAAGTACATAATGTTCCTAAGTTCGTAGGAACAACCCTGAACCAGGGACTACAAATTAGGGACTATCGAAGTCAGTCAATGGATAAAGTAAGGGTTCGGCTCAAACAAATTCTAAGCGAATTGAGCAGGACTCATTCACAAAGGCTTCAGAAGGTATAAAATTGACTTAGCCTAAAATAAAAGACTAAAAAACAATTAAGCCTAAAAGGATGGAAATACCAGCCTAAATGCCCGAAGTGATTAGGAGACGTCCGAATTCACGAGCATAAAATATACATAAGTCACCAACCTCGTTACAAAATTCGTTTGTTCTCAGAAAGTGATTCACCTTAAATAAACAAACTTGTACAAATATCGCCCGCAGTCGAGCTCGAGTCTACATTTGAATGAGTTATCAGTATGAGCATACCTCGTTCAAATTAACATTAAATAGATGATGTTTTCAAAGACTTCGGTAAGACAAACACTTCCAAAATATATTAGCACTTCCAAAATATATTTACATAAGCCCAAATACCTGCCTCAACAAAAATTTACAAACAAAAGAAAGATAACATTTTTCTTTGCCTAAGGGCCTATCTATTCCTCCTTCTCGCAATCTAACTCCTCAGAAGCGGCAGGCTCTTTTTCCGAACTGTCGCCCAAGAAAGCTTTATGGGTCCAAACCTCCACCTCCTCGGCCTGAGCAATCTTTGCACCAATGTCCTCGATGCCGTGCTAGAATTCTTTGAGGGTAAGCACCCGGGTCTTCCATTTCATATGTTCGGCTCACAGAGTGGGATGGTCAATAGCACCTTTGATATTGGCATTGGCTTAGGCCTTAATCCGGTCTCGCTCGGACAAGGCCTGCTGAATCTGGGTCATCATCCCGGCATTCTCCTAAGTTAGCACACCCAGATCTCGGTTGGCCTCTTCAAGTTGTTCTTTGAGACCCTCAACAAACCTGGCCCGGGTATTGGCCTTCTTTTGAAAAACCCTCGAGTGATCTTTTCATAATCACGCTCGGCAGTAAGATGGGCAATCTCAGATTAGCATCGGCAGCCGTCTCCTCCCTGAGTACTGCTGCGAGCTTCCGCTTGTCCACTGAAGAACGTTATACTTTTCAAGTAGGTCTGCTAGGTCATTTTAGGCCTTAAGCATGCCCTCCTTGTCGGCCGTAAGCTCAGCCTTGAGAACCGAAGGGTCACCCACTGAAAGCAATTGATCATCCTTCTGCTGCAACAAGATCTTAAACTTTTCGGTCTCTCAACCTTGTGCATCCATCTGGCCCCGAACATCTTCGAGCTAGTTACACAGCCCAGCATTCTCCCTCGTACATCGAAGGAAGCCCTCATGCTGCAAAAGGACGGACTGAGGAAAAGAAGAAGAACTGGGATTAGGCATAAGTACAAGTCGCAAAATGAAATTAAAACTAAGGATGTTGAACATACCCGATTGGCTGAATACATACTCTTATTGAAAAGACATTGCCATGAGACTCAGTCCATTTTTTCTCGGTCCTTATCGGATGCAAAAGGCCGAAGATAACTGGTGATTCCGACTGGCTGAGACATGAAGTACGTGTCCGTAGGGACAATGACTACGATGGACCTTGTCTCATTCGGTTTAGCACTTGGGGCTGGAAAAGTATCGACGACGTGAGGGTGAGAACTTGATTCAGTGGCCCTCAAAGGTCTTCTTTTCCCTTGAGGAATAGGCAAATTAAATCCTATAGGATCTTCAATGGCAGTAGGAGTAGAGGCATCAGCATCGAACATACCTTCGAATTCCTCCTGCTCGAGGGGGAGGGAGGAAGTCATTCCGGCTGCTTCGGCTGAAGGAAGTTCGTCCTCTGGGACTATGGTCCCTGACAGACCGAGGTTTGACAAATCGGAGGGCTGCGCTTCGCCACCCTCAGCATTTTTTGAGACCGCCTCGGTCACTTTCCCTCCGTCATAATGACTGGAGTGCCACTCGCTCCGACACTGGTGGCGGCCGTCGTGTCCATACCAATGGACTTCATGAGAATGTCATCCTCGGAAACGTCTCTCAATGTTCGAATCTGAGTAGTTTTCTTTTTTTTTCTGGACCGTTGAGGACGAGGGCTTAGAAGATCTACTCCGCTTCTTGCTCCTCGTAGCCTCGGCAACGACTTGATCCATACTGGCCAGATCTAATATTTCTTCGATCGCCAGGAGAGCATCCGAAGGCTCAGGCCTCAAAGTAAATTTACCCCTCTTTAGGTCTGCATAACAATAGTTAATCACTAATAAAGGGTATGAGGTAGAGCCAAAGAAGTGTAAAAAATAAACGGAAGGCTCACTGTGGTTTTTTGCTATCCACTTGCCTGCGGAGAGGTCTTTCCAAGTACGGATTTTGTAGGGGTGCTGTGCCATTATGGCATCCACCCACTTCTCAAAACCGAATGCAGTATCCAGTAGCCATACTTTGGCTGAATGTGTAAAAGGATAGGAGGGAAGGAAGTTAGGAAAGTAAAGAACTTACAAGAAACAGAAATAAGAGACACTGAGGGAACTTACGGGCTTTGTTCCACTTCTCGGGGAAGGGAAGGTAATTTTGAGGAATGATCTCCTCAGTCTTGACCCAGACAAAGCGCTCGAGCCAACCACGATCTTTAGCTTCATCCATGCTTAAAAAGATCGGGTATGTCACGACCCAACTAGAGGGCCATGACGAGCACTCGGAGCTAGCACACCGAGCACCTCTAAATATACTTCTCATAATCATTTCTAGGTGGACCATAAAGATAGCTCATGGACATCATAATCTGTAAGGACATATATTGCAATATAACGGCACATCTATATATAATCTTCAACAATTATACCCAGCATCACTAGCCGACAAGGCTACTAAAATACTATACACAATATGAACCGGTAGGGTTATGAAATGTCTAACTATACACACATGTCTACGAGCCTCTAAATAGCGAGGGGTCATAATGGCGGAAACACATTGATCAGATAACGAGAGGGTCGACTAATAGCGAAGCCACACGTGGCCGAAGACAGACGGACGTGACTGTTGACAAGACGTTTTGATCTTCTCGCTTATTTCAAAACTTACAGGATAAGATATCTATAAGTTCGTGTCACACCCAACTGGAGGGCCGAGACGGGCACCCGGAACTAACTCACCGAGCACCTCTCATCATACCATCACAATCATATCTAGGTGAGCCACATGGCTAACTCGTAATTCTTATGCATCAATAATACAAATTCCATCGAACTAAGGCACTTTTATAGCAACATCATTAACTATGCCTATGTATATACACAAGCCGCTATTAAAATGATGTACAAAATATGAGCCGACCAGGCTGAGAGATACCTAGCTATACACATCTGTCTACCAGCCTCTACAAAGACTATGTGATACCATAAAGACGGGACAGGGCCCTACCATCCCCATATAAATACACAAAAGAATAGTACCAATGGCTGCAGCTCCGAATCAAATGGAGCTTCTCTAGGCAATCTCTGATGAAGCAGCCTAAGGGTTGAGTCTGTCTCTCTGTTCACCTGCGGGCATGAACGCAGCGTCCACAAACAAAAGGACGTCAGTACAAACATGTACTGAGTATGTAAGACATAAGTAGTACATGATAAAAACATGAAGGATAACATAAGATAGAAGAACCATTTATACCTCTTGAGACGTTCATCATATTTACTTACCCTTTTTCTAAAAAAGACCTTCCATACATACACATATACATATAGTAATACCATACCTGACTATGTGTCACGACCCGTCTAGGGGGCCGTGACGAGCGCCCGGTGCTAGCCTACCCGAGCACCCCTTGGCTTGCACTTACACTTACATCTAGGTGAGCCACATAATTAAACATACATTTCTATTCATCAGTCATACTAGTCCCATTGGACAACAATGCCTTTACATCATCGTTGGCATCTATACCACGTCAATATACATGAGCCGACAAGGCTAACAAAATAATATACAAAATATAGGCCGACAAGGCCAAACACATCTAACCACGTACACATGTCTGCGAGCCTCTAAGGAGAGTATGTCATATCACATAAGCGGGACAGGACCCCGCTATGCCCATAATTATGTACACAAAAGAATAAGTACCCAAAAGCTATAGCTCCGAATGAAATGGAGCTCCGCTATGTAGTCCCTGAGAATGTAGCTATGGATCAATCCTGTCTCCCTGTGCACCTGCGGGTATGACGCAGCGTCCACAATCAAAAGGACGTCAGTACGAAGAATGTACTGAGTATGTAAAGCATGATCAATATCAACATAGAAGCATAATAAGCAACATGAAAGATACCACGGAATGGGAGATAGTAATATCATCGTCATAAGCACTTACTTGCCTTTCATAGAAACTTTCCATTTCTAATGCGTATTTATGTACTTATATCCATATCCGTATCCATAATCGTATTCATTCCATATTTGTACTCATATTCGTATACATACTCGTGTCTATGTCATATACACAATCATATCATATACATAGCATTTACATAGCATACCCGACCTTGCAGGATCGGTGTTTCATACATACTTGGCCAACCAAGGCTCAAGGATACACATACCTGGCCCTACCAAGGCGTCAGGGTTACATCTACCTGGCCCTACTAAGGCGTCAGGGTTATCCGTACCATCTGCAGAGGTGTGCGCATTACATAATCATATACATATTTATTTACATATCCTACCTGGCCTCATAAGCTCGGGGTTCCATAATAGTCATACATAGATATATATACGTAATAGCTCATAAGCATCTTTACTATTATAATTACTATCATCGTCGTCATCTTTATCGTCATCGCTATTACCACTATAGTCGTCCTCCATATCATTGTCACTATTATCGTCATTCATCACATCTATCTTTATAGGCTTACTCGTCATACGAGGAACTTAGTACAATCGTAGCGTATCAAGAATCGTGAGCTTACAAGCTCGGAAGATCAAATCATTTGAAAGATATCATAGTCTTATAGAAGATTTAGACGTTTGGTCAAAGAACCATGCCTTATGAAAGAAGGGTTAGCCTTACATACCTTTTCGTTGAACTATTCTACACCTGCGCGTCCTCCTTCAACGCTAGCGTTTCTACCTTCATTGAAGTCATACTATCATTAGAAATCGATAGCTAGCATACATGACTAAACTAGAGAAAATCGGGCAACGTCTCCTCTATTTATACGACATTCCTCTATAGCGTATATCAACTCTCAAACGTCAATAATACATTCACAATACTATAACGATAGTCATTTTTCATCCACATTATCCATATTCTAGACTTAGTTTCAATCATCCATATCCATGGCCATAACGGACGACGACGTCCATTCTCATACATTGATCATCTCATGTTCTTAACATCATTTATAACATATTTACATCACAACACATCAAGAATCGTAACTCAAGTTAAGCTATTTCTCAAAATGGCACTATTGCACATTCATGACCCATTTTTCTATACCCTTCTACAATCCAAGTATTCCAACCCTCAAATACCTTAAACAACATAGAAATATCATAAATCTTACCTTAGATGTCGTAGGAACAAGCCTTGGTTGATAATACTCCACTTGAGCAAAAACCCTAGTTCATCTCCAATGAGATTTCTTGACTTGTATGATCTTTAATGGGTTTCTTACACTTGATTCACTTGGTTTATGTTGTTGATCACTAATAATCCTTGAATTCTTGTGGAATAAATGTAGAGAGATGTTTTAAAGAGAAGGGGTGAAATGTGGAAATGAAATAATAAACTTGGTCCCCCTTTTAATAACCCAAAATCTGATCTGAAATGAACAGTCGTCGAAAGTGCAACAGTGGTCGTAAACTCAGTTTACGGACCGTATTCCAGTTTACGGGCCGTATTTCGTGGACGTATTTAATCATTACAGAACCAGAAAGTCAGGTTGAGACATGGTGATTTACGAACACAGTTTACGGGCCGTATTTCAGTTTACGGTCCGTATTTCAAGTCGTCTTTAACCATTCAAGCATTTGACAGAAAGTTGAAGTTTTGGAAGTTGAATTACGACATGGAAGTTTACGACCTGTAAACTACTTTACGGTCCGTATTTAATTTTACGATCAACTGGCCAAAGTGCAAATCTGCAACTTTCCACATTTTCAGAACCTATAGCTAGTCATTATGGAGCATAACCTATCTCTTATTGCAATTGCCTTTGGAATCTTACTTAGGGTCGTCAAACGTCGTTCCCTTCTTATTAAAACATCGTACACGCTATGCCCTTTGTTAGCCTATCCACTGTACGTTCGTGGGGAAATTTTCAAGGTGTAACACTATGTAGGTTCGGTGTCGTTCGTACCCAACCATAACAAGGCTCGGTGTTATCCGTACCCAACTGATCAGTGGTGTGCACGCAATGGATATCATACCCGGACATATAGGCTCGGTGTCACTATACCTTTCCTTAAAAGACCAACTATCGTAGGACGAGATCAATGGTATCATAAGAGTATCAAGAACTATGAGCTTTAGCACTTCTAGGAATGGAGTCATCATGGAAGACATTATGAATTTCATATATAGGTGCACAACAATGGAATCATACCTTAAGAAAGAAGGGTTAGCCTTACATACCTTTATGTCTTCTTAACTACTTAACGTTCTCCTCCTAAGTCCGAAAAATCTACATTCAAGAGGATTCATACCTAGGCTAGGCCTCAAAGACACCCTTAAGTTCAAACTAGTATAATTTGTGAGCTAGCGAAAATTGGGCATCATCTCCCCTATTTCGTGTACTTCTACCAAATCCCAAAACAACTCCCAATCAACAATGACATTATCAACAATACTATAATTGAGAGACTTCATTCAAGTTATGCTCCATTCAATCCCCAAAACTCCTTTTCATAATCAACCCATGACAATAACTATAACACAACACCATATGCACTTGTATACAACACTTCTTCATCATCATTATTAATATCCATAACAATATTATACTCATAACATGCCAAAAATTATAACTCAAGTTAATTTATAGCTCAAAATATCCTCAAACTCATACTTGAACTCTCCCTTCATTTTTCCTCCTTCAACCCAATGGTATAGCAATCAAACAACCTTAACTACATGCAATAGATGTAAAACTTACCTTATTCACATAAGAACAAGCCTTGGATCAAATTAATCCACTAGAGTGAAACCTTTTTTTTATTTTTTATTTTTTAATGAAAACCACCAAAGGTGGCATTTTATTCAAAACAAAAGAGTCTGTACAAAATCAAAAAGAAAGGAAAAAATAAAAAATAAAAAGATCAAAACATGCAGATATAACAACCAAACCAAGCTAATCAACTAGAAAATCCTGGATACTTGACTTTCCTCCAATATTCACACCTCAATGCTCTCACCAGGTGTATGGATTTCAGTCTGTGAATTTTCTTCTAGAATCCAGGTATGTAGTTCATCAGGCTTCTAAGGTTGTCAAGTTGCACTCAGAAGAGGGAATGCCAAGCAAGAACACACTCATATATTAGTTAGCATCATTCACATAGGGAATGAGCATGAAACACACTAATACCGCCCTATATGAAATCTGTCAACTAATGTACAAGAGATGATATGGATCTTAGGCATTTTGGAAAAAAATCTGCAACTCTTGAAGATTGCAAATTTGCTTAAGTTGTTGTATGATCAACTGCAATATCAATGCCATGCTACCCTATACTTGGAAGTTGCAAAGCTGCTCAAACTGTTGATGATCTGCTGCATAGCCTGCATAGTTGTTCAAGTTGTTATTGATGTGCTGCACTACTAGTAGGTTGTTGCAATTATTGTATCAAGTCTTTCTGTCCCTTGTGTATCTTATCTCAAGTTAGGAACTTGAGCTTTATCCATGTTGATTAACTTCCTTGCCACACTAGGTAATTCCTGAAAACTATGAAACTGAACTGTACCTGCAAAATTAAAAGCTAAGTTAGTTAAAAAATCTGCCACTACATTACCTTCTCTGAATATGTGCTGAATCAGTGAGGTCTGATTCCTCCTTCTTCTATTGATCTCCTTAACTATTAGAATAATGCTCCAAGGCACTTCCCATTCACTAGATATAAACTTCTTCATGGATAAGGAGTCAGTTTCAATTATTAATGGCCACAAGTTATGACTTTCACAATATGCAACACCATCCCTTAGAGCCACAGCTTCTGCAATCAAACTTGATCCATCATCAGTAAGTTTCTTTCCTTCAGCATATATAAGATCACCACAGTCATTTCTCACACAAAAGGCAGCTGAACTGGGACTAGGATTACCTTTTGCTGCACCATTAGTGTTCAATTTGAACCATCCTATAGGTGGAAAGTCCCATCTTACAACAACACAGGTGATGCCAGGTTGGAAACTTTCCACATATTTGACTATATCAGGCCATTTGTGTGGTATGTCCTGCCACGCAGGGAATTTAAATCTACAGAACCTATGAATGTCTTCCTGGATCTCATGCAATACTCTATATAATGACAAAGTACCCCCATGCATTGTAGTATTTCTCCACTTCCATATCTGCCACAAGATCATGGCAGGAACAACTCTAAACACCACCTTCAGCTTATAGTGACAATCAGCCTTCCACCAGATTTGAATAGCATGCTTGACATTATTACATACCATGGATATCCCTGCAGCATCAGAGAAGAATTTCCACACTTTGCTTGCTAATTCTCCATTAAGAAACAAATGATCAATTGTTTCTTGTTGATGTGCAGTACAACAGTAACACCTAGAAACCACAGGAATACAAATACTTTGCAACACCGCATGAACTGGTATCTTGAACTTCCACATCCTTCATAGCAGGAAATTGATATTGAAAGGCACCCCTTTTATCCACATCTGCTTATAAACCTGTGAGTAGTTTGCTCTTTGTCTTAATAATTCCCATGCACTGGAAACTGTGAATTTGCCAGTACTTGTCATCATCCACCAGGGCTTATCCCATTGACCTTCTTCAATTTGGACATTCAACTCCTTTATAACATGATTAGCAATCTCCTCAGGAAAATAATGATGCAACAATTCCTCATTCCATCCATCTTCAGTAATAAAATGACTCACATCCTCTATACTGTCATCAGTAATGAAGTCTTTAGGAACAACATAGTGTAATGCTTCTAATTTAGTCCAGTTATCATACCAAATGTTAGCAGTACCATTATGTGTTTCCCACCAGATCTCTTGTTCAATGCTATCTCTAGCTTTTAACACCATTTTCCACACTTGAGATCCTCCTTTCCATATAACATATTGTGGATACTGCTTTTTGCAGTATTTATTCCAAAGGAAGTTTGCCCAAAGAGAGTTGGAAGTCCTGAATCTCCACCATAGTTTAGCATTCAAAGCCTTGGATACATCAAAAGGGACCTGAATCCCAATCCACCTTTTTCAACTGGAAAACCCATCTTTAACCAGGCAGCCCAATGTCTAGCCTTCACATCCTCTTTACTAGACCAGAAAAACTTAGGAAAAATCGGATGAATCTCCTTGATCACACACTTTAGAGGCCTTATAGCTGATAGAATATGGATAGGAACACTCTGAAGCACACTTTTGATCAATACTGCCTTGCCTCCTGGTGAAAGAAGCTTACTTTTCTAGGCTTGCAATTTATCTCTAATCCTCTTAATAAGGTCTGTATAATCAAATTTCCTTTTTCTTGCATGAGTTATTGGGCAACCTAAGTAAGTAAAAGGAAAGTTCCCTATTTTTAAAACAGTGAGCTGCTCAACTTGCTGCATTAATACATTGGAGACCTTAGAATGCATGTAGAAAGAACTTTTCCCCTTATTAATCAACTGACCAGAGTTGTCTTCATAAGCCTTCAAAGTATCCATAATTAGCTCCAATGATTTTGCATCAGCTGAAGCAAAAACTATGGTGTCATCTGCATAAGCCAAGTGATTAAGATTGGCACTCAATTTTGGCATTCCGTACCCTTTGAAAGCTTGATCATCAAATAATGAATTAAGAGCCCTTGTTAGTACTTCAGCAGATAGTATGAATAAGGCAGGTGATAAAGGATCCCCCTGCTTAACTCCTTTTGATGAATGAAAAAAACCATGAGCCTGTCCATTTACTAGTACTGAATACCAGTTTTTAGCTAGTATCCTCCATATTGTATCAATACACTACTCATAAAATCCCATTCTCTTCAGAACCTTCATAAAAAATACCCAAGAGACTCTATCATAAGCCTTAGTCATGTCCAATTTGAGGACTACATTAGCTGGCTTGCCTCTTAACCTTATATCAGAAACAATCTCTTGGGTTAGCAAAACATTCTCAATGATATTTCTTCCCTTTACAAAACCTAATTGATTGGCAGATATCAATCTAGGTAGGGCCTTCTCCAATTTTTTATGCACCACCCTAGAGATAACTTTGTTGATAAAGTTACTAAGGTTAATAGGCCTCATGTCAGAAATGCTTTCCACTTTATTCTTCTTAGGCAACAAAACCAGGTTTGTATGAGTAATAGACTTAGGTAGAGTCTGACCCTCAAAGAACACCTTCACCATATTACATACATCTACACCAACAGTTTCTTAGCAGCATTGATAAAAAATACCCGTGAGTCCATCTAGACCACTAGCACTATCCCCTGATAATTCAAACACAGCCTGTTTGACCTCTTCCATAGTTGGGATAGCAACAATGTTTGCATTTTCCTCATGTGAAAGCATACTAGGAATATGATCTAATATAGCCATTTCAGATTGAAAGTTCTACATTGAATCCTGACTGAATTGCTTCTGATAAAAGGAGATGGCCTCATCAGCTATCTCATTAGCACTTTCTATCCAGTTACCATCAGTATTTTGAATCCTCCTAATCAGAGTTCTTTTCCTCCTACCATTGACAATATTGTGAAAAAATCTGGTGTTTCTATCCCGCTCAGTAAAGCAATCATAGCCAGACTTTTGTCTCCAAAACTCCTCTTCATAGTGCAAGTATCTCTTAAGTTCAGCTTGAGCTCTTTGTAACACCATTCTATTAACTTAAGTAGGAGACTCTTCAAACAACTGTTGTTTAATTCTCACAATGTCCTCTCTAATAGTCAACTACTTGAATATGTCCCCAAACACCTGCCTGCTCTATGCTGATAAAACAACTTTAATTTTCTTCACTTTCTTTTTAAAAGATAAGAATACCTCCCTTTCTTCTTTTGCATGCCATTTCTGAGTTACAACTGATTGGAAAGATTCACGATCTACCCAAAACTTCAGAAATTTGAAAGGCCTAAAAAATTGCTGCTATTGTTCATTACAGGATAACAACAAATGAGCATGGTCAGAACCAGTCCTAGAAAGATGGTCCACTTTAATTAGACTATAGCATTGCTGCATCAAATTATTATATAGCATTTTATCAAGCCTTTTGAAGATACACTGCCCATCAGATCTCCCATTCCACCAAGTGAAAGGGCTTCCTTTAAGACCTCTTTCAATTAGTTCACATGAGTTAATACAAAATGCAAAGTCTTCATATTCAGATGGAAATACTGGCAGTCCACCATTCTTCTCTTCCTCATTCAAGATCACATTAAAATCACTCCCTATCAGCTAAGGAGCTACCATCCCATCAGCTAGAACATAAATACTATTCCACAAAGCTAATCTTTCCAGTGCATCACACTTTGCATAGACCATGGTGACAAACATGTTTGTTGAGAATCATCCCACACAATATCCACATCTATATCTATATTAATAAAAACCAGATCTTCCCAGAGGCATTATAGTTAACATGGTCTATTCCTAACTTCCTCTTATATTGTTGGATATGTCTAGTATGTTGAAAAGGTTCCATCAATGCTATAAGGCTAAATTTATGATGCCTATGCAACATCTGTACTCTATGGAAGGCTTTTTGAGTCTTTACTGATCTAATATTCCAGAATAATGTTTTCATCATAACTTATGATTACCTTTTGCTACTCTGTATGGAATAACTCTAAGTGGTTGCCCTTCAGAGTTACCATGTTTCTTCTTTGATGCTTTAGAGTGAGATTTTGGAGATATTCCTGCTGCCACTCCTACATTATTTAAGACTGCAGCCACAGCCTCAGATTCCTCAACATCACAGGTGCTTGCAGCCTTTTCACCTGTTTCATGAATAAACTCAGACTCTATGATATTATGAGAGACAACATCATGCAGGTCCTTCATAGGAGATTTGATCTTAACAGCTGCCATAGGTAAAGAAACCTGAACAATAGCTTGTGAGTTACTATCATTCAGTTCCTCTATATCATTTGTGTGAACCTGTTTATCATCCTCTAATTTATTGACCTCCATTCCTTCCCCCAACTCACCAGACTTCTCAGCATATAGTCTTTTCTCACTATCCTCTTCTGCTATTGGTAGGATATTGTCTTCTATTTCAACCTATATTGTACTATGATTTGGTTCCTCTTCCCCGACTGTCTTTTCTCTAACAAAAGATTTATTCACCCACTCCATTGTAGTCTCTCCAATTGCTTTTGTAGGCACATTATTCAATTTGTCTGTGTTGTTCCTGGATACCTCAGTTTTCTCACCTGGAATGACAACATTTGGTTTAACAAAACTAGTCTTCTCATTCAGCACTGCATTATCAATTGTCATGGGACTGCACTCCTCATCTCTATGAACTTGATCATTCACTTCTTATATACTTGGTTTGTCTGCAACAACTGTATCAACATCTTTTGATTTGTCTAGGACTTGTACAACTCCTAAAGGTGATCCATCATTATCAGTCTCCTGCTGCTCATCTTGGAGAACATCAAACATGTTGTAACTATTGACACTTTCCTTGACCTGATTCTGGTTAGTAAGCTCTCTTCCATCCTTGACTACATTCCAATTTCCTGGATCACCTAGAATCCTTCCACTGGCTAGGATTCTTGCTCTTCCTTTTCTAAATTTCAGATAATTCCATCTGTTTGATTGCTGCATCCTATGAGAATCAGGTTTCTCAATTACTTCCTTTCTTTTTTCTACTAGATTAGCTTGTTTCTCCTTATGAACAACCATCTCTTTCCCTTTCTCCACGTTGACAACTGCATTGCCTTCCTCCTTCTGATATAATTTAGGATGAAAGTTCCAACATCCATCTTCATTGTGGCCTTGTAGTTTACACTCACGATAATATTTTGGGAGATTGTCATACCTGATTTTCACCTTTTCAACTTTGATCTCATGAGACACTTCATCCTCTATCTCCATGTTAACAAAATTAGGAAGTTCATCTAACAAGTCAATCATCACCTTTACCCTAGCACAACTAGGTCTAGTACGATTCTCAGTAGCCTTATCAACATGCAAAGGAGTACCAACAGCTGATGCAATTGAAAAAACAGCCTCCTTCATGAAGAAAGCGGGCATTAAATCAGGCAATGATATCTATGATATTACTTTAGAAGTTTCCTCATCTATTTTAAACTTTGTATCATAAATAAGAGGCCTCATCAAGTATGAATATCCATCTTTGGAGTTTAAATAGTATGAGGTTTTAGAACATAGATTAACAAGATCCTCTATGAGAGATAACCGAATCAATACATGTCTATGTCTACATAATCCAATCTCACAATTTCCTTTGATACCACACTATTCATGAATAATCTTATGTAGTTCATCCATGTCTGGCCATCCATATGAAAATTTTCCTATCACAGCATATTGAAGTCTTTGTAGTTTCTCCATTTGTTTAACTTCATTTTGCTTCCATCTTACCACTGGAATTCCATTCTTAATCACCACATTCTTCATTGAAATGCTAGTAGTAGCCGGCAGCGGTCTATTATGTTACTTAGTATTAGGGTTTTGCATGAGGTTTAACGTAGGAGGTTGGAAGAAATATGTGTATTTTGTCTTGGGAGATTGCGTTTATGTTATGGGTTGAGCATTGGTTGTAGTAGGGTTGGAGGATGACTGGCCAACCACCATAGGTGGCTGACCAATGGCCATGGTGGCCATGATGCCGGCGGCTAGGTAGTGTTAGGCTAGGGTTTGCATGAAAAGTAGTGTTTTGCTAGAGAGCTTTTGTTTCACTAGAGTGAAACCTCCAACTCCAATACCAAGGGAAATCTTGAGCTCCACAAACCGTAGTAAGCTTTTTAGCATTTGAATCTCTTGATTCTCTTGGGTTTGGTTTGGATTAGTGTATGAACTTGAGAAGAGGATTTTGGAGAGCTCTAGGGTCTGAAATGGGGAAATAATGAACCCAAATGAGGAAAAACAAAATATATGAAGCGTCACTTAAAAACCCGACGACAACTTTGACGGACCGTTAAACATCCTGTGGTCCGTCAAATGGACCGTCAAGTAGCCCAACCCAAGAGACCTTTCTGTGACCGTTTCACCATGGTGGCTCCACCATTTGACGGGCCGTCAAACTTCCTACTGTCCATCAAATGGATCGTCAAACTCCCCCCTCCGATAACTTGCTCCTTTTGATTCGTTTGGTTTCCAATCCTTATGGAACCTCTTTTGGTACTTGTACAAAACGTCATTAACCATCTAAGGGGCCCTATAGCTCCCTCTCAAGGCATTACTAAACAAAGTATAACTCAATTGATGCGAAATCTTCCCAAATCATGACTCAAATTCCACTTTCTTCGACGAACTTACTTACACCGCTTCATATGATTCCAAACCTTAAGGTACGCACTTAAAGTTATAAAATACACTCCTTAACCTTATAAGGATTTCATGTCCCCTTTAGGCTTGAGTTAGTCTACTCATAATGTAAAAAGACTCGAAATTTCCAAGATGTAACAGTTTGACATACCGGAGGCTTAAACGAAGAGAAGGCTCCGTACGGAAAGTAAAAGCTAACTGCGCTCGGGTGGAAGATAAAAGCCGATGAAAACATTCATAAACCAAATAAGTTCGAGTCAATCCAAAGACGCTTCTACTACATTTTCTAACGGGTATCCAACTTTCTCGATTACATTAGCTTCACAAAGAAAAATGACTTAACTTATAATTCTAAACTAGAAACGGGAAGAAAGTCCGATCCGGTATGATAAACCAAAGGTTGAGAACTTCGACCTGTACCCTCAAATACTTTTACAAAATCATGCATCGGCTAAATGGCTTCAGGATGGTCCTCTCGAATAGCCGAACCAGGGCTGTTTCACTCCGGTGGATCCTCTTCATCTAGAACAATCACTGGAGGTAGTCTACCTCGAGAAATTTCCCCTCGAGTCTGCAAGATATGGCGTGATCTAACCCGAGAGCCTATCCCTGAAGGAATAGCCGGGGAGATCGCAGGGACTCTCTGTATGGATGCCTTCGCCGTTGTCTTTTTACCCTCGGTAACATCCTCGGCACCCTCTGCGATAATGTTTTTCCCTTTTGAAGAAGACCTCATCGTGGGAAGCCCTGAAAAACATAGGTTGGGAGTTAGATTATGGAATTGGAAAAACAAATAAGTAATTCAATGAGCAGATTGAAATTTACCATGGTTTTTGCCTTTCCACCCTTCGGGTGCCATGCTCCTCCAAAAACGACCCACATCACGTGAGGCGCCTAAAAGTGCAACTACCCGTTTGAAGATAGTGATTTCGAGCTCGGGTTCGATTGGATTCGGGGTGGGATTCCACGTTTCTGGGAAGTCTACGGATAAAGAACAGTGGAGTTGGTCCGTACGAATCATTACGAACCGATGTCGCCACTCCCTGTCATAATCATCCTCCAGGTCTATGAGGCCTCGAGTCCCATGAGAAAACAAATGAACTATGCCACCTCGGATCACCCGGGGAACATAGATATGGATCAGATGGTCTATGTTGGCCAAAATTTCGAGGCAGTATCTGCGGAGCAATTTGGCCAATAAAAATGCGGTATCGACGACAGAAGTCTTCGATCACTTGGGGAATAGGAAGAGAATACCCAATAGCAAAAGGGTAGGTATAGGCTATCGATTAACCGACAACATGATGGTTAATTCTTACCCCACTTTTAACAGGGTGGACGTTAACGTCCACACCAAAGTTACAATCATTTCGAACTATGGGGATAGTGGCGGCGTCAATGAAGGATTCGAACTTTTCCACAGAATCAAGGTGAGAAGATACTTTGCAGTCGTTCACATATCTGAAGCTGGCGGGGAAAATGTCAGCAGCGAGGAACTCTAACTCCTCTTCGGGGCTGGTCGCTCCCATCGCTTAGAATGGCGGTGAATGTGGTGGTGACGAAGGGTGATCCGCACTTTGAGTTAACAACGGCAAGAAAGTCATGGCTATGAAGAAAGTGCAGAATCAAGCGATGGAATATAAAGGTTTAGAAAAAGTTTGGGACTCAGAAGAGAATTTTGAACCAGGTAGTTGCAAGCAAGGGTTTTTGAAAAGTTGAAGTTTAGGGTTTCGTTCAAAGTGCATGGCAAAACAATGTGGCATTGGCTTTATATAGTGGAGAGTACAGAAGCTAAAGGGTTTTAAAGTTCTGACAAAGGGTGGATTCTCGAGACTGATTAGGCGGCAGTAGTAATGATGAACTGGCATCGGTCAGAGTGCAAGATTGATGCAATGTCTTTTCCAAGGCGGCTAAGTACGGTCTGCTCGGCTTTATCCGGATCCATTTCCCGAAGTTAATGCTTTCCTCCAAAGAATGGAGGGACTTTCTGCATACGGTAAAAATCGGGGTCGGTAGCCCAACCCAAGGTTCGACGATCCGAACCCAGAACAAGAAGCAATGGATAGCAGAGATTGGCTTAATTGGATAGAGACATTCGAACCTGACGATTCCCGAGGAGTGCACCCGCAGTTGGCAATGTTGCGAAAAATTCAGCCCGTTGAGGATTTCACTCCACACGGCGTAGTGGACAGTTGTCAAACCCGAGATTTCGGGGATCCTTATCTCCAATTGATTTAGTTACCTTATTGAATGTAAATTCTTGTACTATAAATAGATAGGGGAGTAAATCTCCAATCCCATCTGTTTTTGCTATCTTCCACATGATAACTCCTTTAACTTGTTCTCATAGTTTTGTCAAAGTATCAAATAATAAGAACATCCACAGTTTGGTTCGAGCAAACTCACGTCTTAGGCCGGGCTGTCATCCAATTACAAGGGCTATTTCTTACTCTTTTATTTGCAATCTGTGTTTCCTTATTGTTATGTTTCCGTTCTATAGCAAATCAAATCACATATCCTTTAAACCACTTATAAATTCAATTGTTACCTTTTTAAGGGGTAAACATTCTTAATCCGATTATGATGTAAGACTCTTATCTACTTATTGTATGCTTATAAACTGTGAATTTGAGACTAACTAAGCAGGAAGAGGAGTATCAGAAGTACCAACCCTCATCATCACTATAGTTTAGGGCCGGTCAATGATGCTGCTGGGTACACATGCTTCCTATATTCACTGTACACTTGATGCACCTTTTGTGTGCAGGTTCGGCTCTGGACACCTGATTAGATCGAGGTTTGTAGTTCCTTGGAGCGTACTTCTCGGAGTTAGTGTGAGGCGCTGATGGTTCCACGGCACCAAAATCTTTCCTATCTTTATTTTATGTCTTTGAATAGATCAGAAGGTATTTATGTATTATTCAGACTTGTATTTTTATTAGTAGCTCTGTACTTGTGACTTCCAGGTTTTTTGGGAGCATTTCAGACTTAGACATATTTCCAATCTATGTATTATTAAGACTTAAGTACCTTGGGTTGTTTTGACTTTGCTTCCGCATTTACTTTATGTTATCTGAACTTGTAGGTTTTGGGGTTTCTCTTAAGGTTGGTTGGGAGCCCTCCTAGGGGAAATGGGTTCTTGGGCCGTGACAATAAACCACATTACAAACCTTATCGTGCACTAGAAATATCAAAACGGGGTTATCTTGACCTGATGTTGACCGTGGTCAACTCTAATCTTTAAACTTAACTAGTTTCCAACCAAAGGGTCAAATCACCCCTAAGCCCCTCAGGATCTGTACCAGCCCTTTGACTAAGTCGTAAATCATGTCCTGGACCAATTTGAATAGATAAAACTTTGATACTGACCCATTAACCTCTGATGTTGACTTTGATCAAACTTCCTTATTTTCTCAACTTAAAAACTTCCAAAATATGCTAAATCTGGTCTGATGCTCACCAGATTACCTCCAGAATCGCATCACTTATCCCCGTAAGTCATATATACCATAAAGAAACTATGGGAAGGGTATTATGGGGAAAAAGAGTTTGAAGGCCCAAAACTATCAAGGGAGTCACTATATTAGATACTATTTAAACAAACGTTCATCCTCGAATAGTAAAAAAAAGAAGTATACGAATTGTCAAAAAGCTGAAGGTATCTACTCTGTATGTACGAATTGGTCTCCCAAGTAGCCTTCTCTACCAGGCGATGCCTTGATTGAACCTTCACTGAAGCTACCTCTTTTGATCTCAACTTCCGAACCTGCCTATCCAAAATGGATACTAACTCCTCCTCAAATGCTAGATTTTGATCAAGTAGTATCAAATCCCAATGAATCACTTGAGAACCATTCAAATTGTACTTCTTCATCATCGAAATATGGAACACGAGGTGAGCACCCGACAAATCAGGAGGCAAAGCCAACTTAGGCTACCTAATCAATATGCTGAACAATCTCAAAAGGCCTAATAAATCTCGAGCTCAACTTTCCTTTCTTCCCAAACCTCATCATACCCTTCATGGGTGAAACCTCCAACAAATCCGTTCTTCAACCATGAACTCCAAATCACGAACCTTCCGATTAGCATAACTCTTTTTCCACTTTGAGCCATGAGAAGTCTATTTTGAATCAACTTGACCTTGTCCAGTGACTCTCTTAACAAATTCATACCCTAAGGCCTAAGCTCAAATGCATCAAACCAACCAACTAGAGAACGATACCTCATACCATATAAGGCCTCAAATGGTGCCATCTTAATGCTCGAATGATAACTGTTGTTGTATGCAAACTCCGCCAAAGACAAGAACTGGTCCCAATGACCACCAAAGTCAATCACACAACTCGCAACATATCCTCGAGAACTTGAATAGTCTGTTCGGACTGACTATCTGTCTGAGGGTAGAAGGTTGTGCTAAGATCCACCCGAGTACCCAACTTCTTCGGCATCGATCGCCAAAAGTGAGATGTAAAATACGTGCCTCAATATGAAATGATATAAATAGGCACCCCATGTAAGAGAACTATCTCTCGGAGTTAGATTCTGGGTAACTTCTTCGAGTTATATTTAGTCTGAAACTGAATGAAATAAACCAACTTGATCAACCGGTCCGCAATGACCCAAATAGCATCAAATTTACCCAAAGTCCATATCAATCATACCACAAAGTCCATAACAATTTTTTCCCACTTCCACTTAGGTATTAGAATCCTTTTAGTCACACTACCGGGCTTCTGGTGTTCATACTTAACCTGTTGACAGTTCATATACCAAGACATAAACTTAACTATCTCCCTCTTCATCCAACACTACCACTAGTGTTACTTCAAATCGATACATCTTAGTATCCCCTGGGTGAATAGGGTATCCCGAATATAGGCCTCGTCCATGATCACACTACAAATAAAGTCTCAAATTGCGGAGGTCAAACTTGTAAGTTGTAGGGAGGGAGGAGGTGTTGTGACAATAAACTAGTACATGTGATCTGATAGCAAGGGATTTGTGACAATAACCCAGCACTCGGGCTATGCCCATTGCCCCATGTTGCATGCTCCCTTTGGAAACTTGCACTATCTACGTGTGCCCAGGGAATTCTATTGATAACAGACAAGGAGGAACTTCCAATTTGTGTGAAGAGGGAATGCAACATTTACTAGCAAACTGATATAAAGAGCAAATTGCAATATTAACACCAAGACCTTCTTTACAGGATAAATAATTTCTTAGAACTTTTAGATTAAAAAAAAGCTTTTTTTATCATTGCTCTTCTGTAAATAACCTAATCTAGAATCAAACAATTTATTCTCCTCCCTACAGAAAGTAATAGGCTGCTTAAACAAGGATTGAGGATCTCCATTATTACCATATAAAATCTGCATGAATTAGAGAAATGAGTACAGAAAAGATCAGGGCAAAAGTATGCCATTCACATTGATGATCAAAGGTCAAATTAGATTTTGATCACAACAAAACATCAAGAATCATAAACACCGTATTTGAAACAAATAAAAAATAAAGATGTCGCATTCACTACTCTGTAATATAACCATGACGTTAACCATAATATCCTTATGTCCATGAGTTTTACTTTAAAACTAATAGAAAACTTATATTCAAGGTGAATATCAAATAAATGCAGTTTCTAGTGTTGTATCACTAATGTGATTCAGCCTATTAGAAACCACGTGTCAAAGAGATAACGTTTTAACTCAAATAGTTGAAAGATGAGTATTTTAAGCATTTTAGGCTACCTCTTGTGGGCTGTTGGTATGAGGAGTGTTTTCTTTCATCTTTGGCATGCGCTAAGACCTTCACACATGCTTCTAGTTTCGTCCAACCACAACCTTCATGTTTAATTAGAGATAGGTCTTAGGAACCCACTTTTGGTTGGGTTCCTTTTAGCATGAGTAGGACTTACTTTGTGTATGAAGTGAGGGGCCATATTTTTCTCTTTTATTTTGCTTCTTAGCCTTTGTTTTCTTCTGGTTATCCACATCTTAAATCTGCAAGAATTTTGCATGAGTCCATAGTCCTCGCAATGGAAGCATTGTACATGACTTGAGTTGTTGTTTCCTTGTCCTTTATGTAGGAAGGTTGTTTTCTTTGAAGACTTGTTCTTGCTGTGCGGATCAGCCTCTATCATCTTTTATCAATTCTGTCAATTGCTTCAAAGTCTCTTCAATTTCAGTGTTACCATGTGGAGGTGTGGCTAAGACCTTTTGATAACAACACGAATAGTGGGAGACTAAAGAATTAGAAGTTAGAAAGAAGGAAGGATTGATTCTTAATAGAGAAGAACACAAGTTCAAGTATTTGATACTTGAGACCTTGTTGAATAGTAAAAGAAGTAGTGAAACAATTAAGAAGAAGAATTGGGAGGCGGGGGGGGGGGGGGGGGAGGGGAGGGAAGGGAGGGAGCTCAAACAAGGAATCTTACCATTGAAGAATCTGAGCTATGGTTCAAAGTAGAAAAAAGGGCAAACCCCAAAGAGATCTTCAAAGGTCTCCACATGCCACAAGGCAAATAATATTAATATTAACCAAACTTAGTTACAATGAATAAGAAAACACCCCTTTAGAAGCCTAGAAGGGGGCTGGCAGCAATTTGTTCCATAAGCTTTAAAGGTGGTCAAACTAGAGTAAATAAGGTGCATAGAAGACTACCAATACTTTGTTTAATGAAGCTTTAAAGATAGTCAACATAATTAAATAAGCTTCTAGAAACACTAAATTGGGTTGCTGGACTTGCTCCTTCATTGGACAGATTTTAGGCCACAATCCAAGTCCTCTTGATCTTCAATTTGGGCCTAGAAATAGTTGTAAGACTTCCCCAAAAGATCTATTTTGGTTAGAGATCTTCATCCATCATTAGACATATTTTTGTTTTTAATTGAAGCCCATTAAAGAATCTTGATATTCTCTAGTCTTCAATGGAGTTAAGCTTTCATGGATGCTATCATTATCTCCATCTTAAAGAAGATTCGTCCTCGAATCTTGACATTGACTGTATCTTCTCCTTCAATGGAGTTGAGCCTTCATGATTGCTATTTTTCTCCGCCTCTTAAAGAAGATTCATCCTCGAATCTTGATATTGACCTGCAACCAACATGATAACCACATATGTAGGAAAAACACGACAAGTACTTGGTAAAAATAACACAAGGTAGTGACCATGCTACCATTTAATCCATTAGTTCTTTTATGCACAAACACTCCTTTTAAATATCCAAGCATAACATTGTCTAACAGAAAAATGTAATCACCAACACAAGCACTAAAAACACAATTCATAAGCTCTTTAAAAAGTAGAGTATTATTAGCTAAACCAAAAGCCTATAAATACCAAGAAAACATACCATACTTGTTCTTTCTAAACAACTTAACCTCACCATTAGATATGCCATAGTCAAGATATGGATCAAAAGTAATTTCCTCAAGAAGTTGCTTGGAACGAACCTGCAAATAAAGATCTTCAAAATAGGATAAAGATATTATGAAGTTAGCAACCAGTGAGCACTTATCATTCTCCACACTTCAACCACTAAATTCTTCATCTAGCTCAATATCCTCAATATTTATGGCGCCAAAATCTGCATATGTCTTATTGTCTTCATTGGCAACTTTTCCATTGATATTTTCAAACTATAAGGGTTTAGAAAGCACTTTAAAGTCTTCCCCAATTTATTCCCATAATGGATTGTTGTACACTTTAATCCTTGGCCAATGATAAGTTCATCTCAAGTGAGGTACTGCCATCCTATTTAGAAGGTTTTTCCTCAAATTTCCACATGGTTTGAGAGATGATACTAAAACAAGAAAGAGTTAGCAGATTGGAATGTGAACAAGATTCTTCCTCTCTAGAATTTCCTTGGATTTGTTCACTAAAGTTATCTCGCCCCCTCTTTCATCACATTGTGACAGATTACTCATGTGAGAAGAACAATCAACAAGGCTAGGTTAACTCCTAATTTGAGTTATACCTTCACCTAAAACTTTAGCCTCATCAAATTGTGGTACAAGTTCAGTTTTTACATCTATAAATATATCACTGACAAGGTCATGCCACATGAGATGATCAAGCTTAAAGTTTTCTTCAAATTGCAATTGTTTCCGTGAATCATTGGCTTTTACACTTTCCAAATATACTTTGAAACTGCATTTCCTTGCTTCATGCAATTGTTGTTCCAACTGTCCATTGACTTCTTTTTCAATGGCCTGCAGATTTTGAACACAAACACTAGAAAAAGAACGAGTTAATTGGTTAGAGCTTGAACAAGAATCTTTAACACTTACACACTCAGTTCTTTTAATCTTTTCTTTTTCCTCACCTCTCAAGTGCATTTTTTCACTCTCTATTTTACCTCTCGAACCCACTTCACTCAATTCTGTCCATTCTTTTCTACTTCTTGACAGCTCACTCTCTTCCTCTCCTTTTACATCAGTTGAGTTGTCAAGTCGCTCACCCGTACTGCTCTCTTCCTTCTGTCTCTTATCCTCACTTTTGTTTGGTGTAGAGAAGGTTGTCAATGCAATATCATTCCTTTTTATTTCCGAGAAAGGCATGATGAAATATGTGCCACAAGTTCCCATATACATGCCAAGAATCCCTCTTTTATCTCTTGGAGGACTCCTAACATTCTAATTTTTAGCTTCCCAATCCTGCTTCTGTTTTCCCTCATGCATTCTTTTTTCTTGTGAAACACCTCCATTGATGTTCTCACTCTTAATTGATCTTCTTGAATCTCCATAGGTGCCAAAGATACAAGGGTAGTCCTTTTTCCATCATCTTTCACCACGGAATACCTATTATTTTCTTGATCATATGAAGCTTTCCTATAGAGATGCCATGGCTTTCCAATAAAGACGTGACGTGTTAATAAGGGAATCACATCACACCAAACCTCATTCTTGTATATCCCAAGAGTTAATGACATAGACACTCTCTTCTGTGCCTTCACTCCTTTTAAGGTATAGGGTGAAACATGTTTAACACAAGATAAACCCACCTTTTTAACAAAGTAAGCACTAACTAAGTTATGACAAACATTCTTGTCAATATTGGTAGCGCACACATTAGACAATACTTCCATTCTAGTTTGAAAAACCCTGTTAACTCTAGTAAGCTCATGGCCTCTTCCAGGACTCTTCCCTAAACTAGATCGTATTGGAGGTTTAATAGGACTCACACTCCCAACTTCAATGTTATTAGTACATTCATCACCATAACTAATCTCATCATAATAATAAGATTTATCAATACAATAATCCTCAAAATATTATTGCCTTCAATCGAATCACAAATCTGATATGATTCATCATAGGTTTGGCTAGTAATTGAGTCATCATAGCCACCATACTCTTCACAAGAATCATTGTATGCCCTTCTATCATCCTCTGCGTCTAATCCCCAATCTTATCCACTATAATCATCCATTACTTTACTCCAAATGCTTTCAGAATCTGTAGAAGTTATGCTTTAAAAAAAGAGAAAATTGTTAGTAGTAAAGTTATCTTACATGCACTACTTTATGTGTGTCACTCAAGTAGTGGCTCTCAACACTCGTGTTTTACACTATTAGGATTTTACACCCAAGTAATCCCACCACTCTTTCCTTTTACCACTCAAGGGACGCTCTTCAAAGTTCTTCCATGAATCAGCAACTCAAACAATTCAAAGGAAGATCTAAGGTTTGGAGAATTGAGTTTATGTCAGACAAAGAAAAAGGACAACAAAACTGTAAAGGATTGGAAATAAAGAAATGCACAACGAAAATAAAGAGAAAAGCCCGCAACAAATTGGTACAAAATAAAGAAATAGACACAAAATTACTAGACTACACTAAGTATGAACAAATACTGAAAGTTTCTACTAAGAGAATAATAAGATCTTTCTAGAGATCTAGAAAGCATTTAATGAGCTTTTGACCTGAAAGGTATTGCAATGACTTTTACACTCCTCTAAGTGAATTTTGAGTTTCTAGATGAGCAAAATTCAATAAAGCTTTAAATCAAATGAGATTTTCAAGATATGACAACCAGATTAGATTTCCCAACAATTGAAATTCACCAAATCACAAGATAAAGCATTGAAAAAACTAAGAAGAAGTGAAGCTAAGTAGAAGGTACTGCTCACGTCACTGTTCACTTGAGCAGATTTTAATTTTTTTTTTGTTATTGTTCACGCTACAGTAACATTTTTATTTTTTAGATTTTTTTTTTAATTTCTAGTGTTAAAATCAATAGATCAGGTGAGTATAAGAATACCCAACCATCCAAAGCTCTGATACGACTTGATAATAACACAGATAGCGAAAGACTAAAGAATTAAAAGTTAGAAAGAGGGAAGGATTAATTATAAATAGAGAAGAACACAAGTTCAAGTATTTGATACTTGAGATATTGTTTAATAATAAAAGAAGCAGTGAATCAAACAGGAAGAAGAAGAATAGTGGGGGGGGGGGGGGGGGGGGGACTTACCATTGAAGAATCTATGCTATGGTTCAAAGTAGAACAAAAAGGGAAAACCCTAAAGAGAACCTGAAAGGTATCCACAAGCCACCAAACTAATAATATTAATATTAATCAAACTTAGTTACAATGAAGAAGAAAACACCCCTTTATATAGGAACCCAGAAGGGGGCTGGCAACACTTTGTTCCATAAGCTTTAAAGGTGGTCAAACTAGAGTAAATAAGGTGTAATTTCCTAGGTGCATAGAAGACTACCAACACTTTATTCAATGAAGCTTTAAATACCATCAACATAATTAAATAAGCTTCTAGAAACACTAAATTGGGTTGTTCATTGGACATATTTTGAGCCACAATCCAACTCCTCTTGGTCTTCAATTAGGGCCTCCAAATAGTAGTAAGACCTTCCCAAATGATCTATTTCAGTTGGAGCTCTTCATTCATTATAACACATTTTTCGTTGTTAATTGATGCCTATCAAAGAATCGTGATAGTCCATGGTCTTCAATGGAGTTAAGCTTTCATGGTTACTATCACCTTTTGTATTTCAAGTCTTGCTTTTTCATTCCTAAGCGAGCGGACATGTTCCTTGGGATTCTTGTTCATTCTTACCAGGGTTTCATTCTCTTCTTCCTATTTTCAGTGCTTTGTCTTTAGAATGTTGTATTCGTATATCAATTCCTCCATTCTCCAACATATTCAAGATAGTTTGTGTTACTCCTTCCAATTTCTTCTGGAGTAACTGTTAATTTCTTCTCTTACCTCTGAGAAAAAAATCATGTTGATAGCCTCATCCATGTCATCTTCATCTTTCTGGAATGTTTTTTTTTTGGATCGGTCGATACTGTGGGTGTTGGCATAAATCCATGTGTGAAGTTTTGATGAATGAAAAAGTGAACCTACAATGAAAAGAAAACAGGTCTAGATACGGGAGATAATTGACAAGGTAATTAAGCAAAGCTAGACAGTGGTTGAGATAAAGCAGAGGTTCTATACAATGTAAAAGGCCTGAAAAAGCAAGCAACATAGGATGGTCAGAATAGGTCCATAATCATGTTCCATTGCAAAAAAGCTACTAAAAACAGCATACACATGAATCCAGATTACAGACATGTGTGCCAATGCAAAGACAAGTGCAATGATCAGATCAGAGAGAAAATGAACCATAAATACATGATCTATCACAAAGACAGATGCAGAGCAAAGGAGATGGAGATGACTCAGTCACAGAGCAGCTTATTGAAGAATAGAACAAGCATGAAAACATGTCCTATCACAAAGAGTCATCAGGAGCAGTTGATGAATGAATCAGGAGAGAGGAGATTATAAGGTGAAATGGTGAAGATGACTCAGAAGACTTTTGTTCGAATAAAGAGAGTTGCAGAAAAAGCACATGAACCAGGTCTGCAAACATGATCAGAGTCACAGAGCTGATATAAGGCCAAAGACATGATTGATTCCAACATTGGATAAATCTAGGTGGGAGAATATAGACACAGAGCAAAAAGCATGATGCTATGAAATAGGTCTGTCAACATGTTCCATCATCTATCACAAAAGCTGGCTCAAGATAGAGTTGGAGGAATGAGTGAGAAGGGGATGATGAAATAGGTTCGTGAACATGTTCCATCTCAGATAGTGTAGAGATTCAGAGGCGGACGAACTAGGTGGATGAAACAGGTTCGTGAACACGTTCCGGCGCAAGTCCTACATCAACTAGGATTTGCAGATTTATGGTAAAGAATTGATGGTCAAGTTTATAGGATTCTTGCCATAATTAAACAAGGCTCTTCAGACTCCTATAGGGACAATGAAGTCGATCCAAAAGGAAAGAATCTCAATTCAACAAAAACCCTAATATATCTCATGGGCCTATTCGAAGAGGGTTTGTGTTTGTCGACTCGCTTAGCAATCAATGCTATATATATCCAAGTCTTACCAAGAAGAAGGTTTGCACACCTACCAAGAGAGAATTCAGAATATCGAGCTATCAAAAGATTTATCAAGAATATTTAGAATCTAGGCATGCATCCCTAGTACGAGAAGAAGATTGGAGGAGCTGTGGAATAAGGTTATGTTTTTCAGTTCTTGAGTTAAGAAAACTTGTATTAGGTTAGGCTATCGAGTTGTATCTTTATCCTCTTTATTAGGAGCATTACAGTTAGATACAAAACATTGTAAATTCAGCTTCAAGTTGCAAATCGACTTAAAGATTGCTTACTAGTCTAAGGAGATTAGTGAGATAGGGATAAAAGGTTAGTTCCTAGGTTACAGAGCTTGTAACTTGAATTTGCAAAGGCTCACCATTCTAGTGGAGTTTGGGATAAATCCTACAGAGATGTAGGTCATGATTTTTATCGTCCTTGTGAGCCGGGTGGTTTCCACATAAAAATTATTGCGTTCTTTACTTACCTGTAATTTATATTCTGCAAGACGCTAGCATAGAGCAGGTAGAGTAACGTGTTCCATCCTATAGGCAAAAATTGGATGCTGCATAGGATAGGAAGTAGGTCGTACAACCCAACAAGTGTATCAAATCAGGTTCTATTTGAATAGACTAACACCTTAAGAGGAGATCATGATGAATACTGCACCACCTAAGGACACTCTGAGGGTCAATCAACCAGAAGGCTACTGTTGTTCAATGAACAATATTATCAATGGTTGAAGGTTCGCATGGAGGATCACTTGCAAGCTGAGGATTATGAGTTATGGGACAGGGTCATCGAGGGACCTAAATATCCCTAAAAAAAGGAAGAATATATAATAGAGGCAAAGAAAGAAAAGTCTGAATATATTGAAAGTGACTACTAGATTCTCGAAAAGAATACAAAGGCCAAGAACGCTCTAATATGTGGTTTTGGACCTGATGAATACAACAGAATCTCAGGATGTATGATAGCCAAACAGAGTTGGGATGCCTTCATGAATACTCATGAAGGAACCAACCAAGTAAGGAAATTTAGAAAGGCTATGCTCTCCACTGATTATGAAAATTTCAGAATGAAGCAAGGAGAGACAATTGCTGAGATGTTCTCTCGATACACCTCCATTGTGAATGAGTTAATCTCACTTGGAAAGGTCATCTCCACTGAGGATTCAGTAGAAATGTTTTGCGAACCCTGCCAAAATCCTTCAAGATGAAAGTTACGACCATCAGGGAAGCAAAAGACATAGAGAAGATGTCTCTAGATGAACTAGTAGGAAATCTAAAGACCTATGAGATGGACATGGAGAATACTAGAATAGAAGAAGCAAGCTCAGAAAGGTCTTTAGCAATCAAAGCCACAGATAGAGCGGCTGAAGATGACATGGCCCTGATTACGGGAAACTTTAGGAAGTTCCTAAAACAAGAAAATCAATGGAGAAAAGGCAACACTTCTGACAGAACTAGAAGTTCTGATAAAGCCCAGACAGGTGGATGTTTCAAGTGCGGAAGAACTAATCACATGATCTAAGATTATCCACTATAGGAAGTTGAATGGAAAAGAGAGAGGGCAAAAAAGGATAAGAAAGAGCAGGCAAGAAAGAACATGGAAACCTCAAAAGCAATGGTACCTGCCTGGGGTTCTGATGATGACTTTGATGAAGAGGTCGACCACATAGCTCTTATGGCTACTGATCATTAGATACAGAGGATGACATCAAGGTAATCCCCTATAGGCTCAAAGATAAGTTAGATCAAATCTCAAAAGAATAACTGATGACCTTGATGAACACCCTAATTGATGAATATCAAGAGATGAGCACAAAGAGAGTTGAGCTACAGGGCAAATTTACAAGCTTACAGGATCAACTGTTGAATTACAAAGCCTCCAAAGACATAATAGACTGGGAGAATTCACTGTTGAAAGAACAGGTTGCTCAACTTGTTTCATCAGTCCTGGCTCTTCAATCCAAAATTCTTAAGTTGACTATTAAACCAAGAGATGGGCCGAGTAGTGAGCCACGTGAGGTTGAGTTTGAACTGCAAAGAGTAAAAGGGGAGCTACATCTGGAGAAGTAAATATCTAGAGACCTTTGAGCAAAGCTACTTAAAATTGAACATGATCTTAAAAGGGCAAACCGTTAGACTCAAGATTATCAATTGCTCTCAAGTCTCTCCAGTCAAACTCATAATATAACTACTGGACTGGATTTAATAGAACTGCCAAAAATCTTCAGGAGAAGAATTGTGCATCTATGTGGGAAGTTGGGACATTGCAAGATGAAGTGTCAAATAAACATAAGCCACAAGGAGAGAAATATGAAGATTGCAACTAGCAGCACCAAGCCAATCAACAAGGGTGCAACTGATGTTGGAAACAAGTTCACTTGGGCTCTGCCTGAATGGACATAGAAAGCGCTGATCCATCTGATGGTCAAAGGAAAAGGACCCAAGATTTCCTGGGTACCTAAAACTATCCCTTGATTGTTTTATAGGTAAGAGGAGCAGAAGAGCAAGCTACAATGATATATGAATAGCGCTTGCTCAAGTCAGAAAAGGAATCACGCGATTAATTCTGCTTACTCTCAGAACAGAGAAAAGAAGAATGCTGCAAAATAAGTTCAGTTAGTGTGCCTGAACGAGAAGGCAATCAGACAGGGGGAACCCTGGATGAAATAAGTAGATGAAACCGGTTCACCACTAAAAGACCAGCAAAAAATTCTCAATAGGACTTCAAGTGAAAATCAAAGATGAAGAAAACACCTCCTATGAAGAAAGAATACTGCACAAAGACAGGGGGACTATTTGATGTAGCCACTATGGAACCAATCAAGGTCACAACACTTGCAAGGAATGATGAATGGTCAAAGATAAAAGTCTGAGAAGGAGTTATACCAATAGGGAATGAGCTCTAAATAAGGAGATTATGTGAAAGGAAAAAGCTGGAATAAGAGAGAAAGCAATTGTCCACAAGAGCAAAATGGAGGATAAATTGAATTGCGATTACTCATGCGTCCATCCAGCAGGTTCAGGAACCTGTTCCTCAAAATAAAATAAAATGGTCAATTGGAATAGGTATTGTCCACTCCTTGGAATAAGGGGTAAAATTCAGGATCAGAAAGGAAGCAAAATCAGAGGGCACATTCTTGATAAAGGCAAAAACATATGGCCAGGTTTTGTGCTATTCTTAGAATTTATTACTACCAAAACTAAGGAGTCTAGCATGTTCATTCCTTGGGAAACAGAATGTCACGACCCAAAATCACTTAGTCGAGCGGGCACCTAACATTTCCCACCACCATGGTAGGCGAAACCTTTCCTAAATTATTAATTCAACAACAATAAAGTAAATAGGACAATAGAAATATAAGTCTCAACATAAATATAAGTGAGTGCGGAATAGAATGCTAATACAACCCCAAGAAATCTGGTCTAAAGGTAGTACAAGAGCCACCACTACATCAACACGTCTAGAATAAGTACAAGTCTCAAATTATAAAATGCTTTCTTGGAATAACAAGATAAGGCAAGTAATAATGAAAAGTCTTCGGGCTGCAGATCCATTAATGTGCTCACCCCAGACACTCGATAGCAAAGTCCTCGAGAATCAGTCACGAGGAGTGGACGTGGAACCTGTCACGTACTCTGCACTCATAAAAAAATGCAGCAAGGTAGTATCAGTAAAAACACTATGTACTGGTAGGTATCATAGGCCGACAATAATTAGCTAACATATATAAATTAAGAGATTGAAGAATAGACATGCTCACTTTCAAGTATAAACACAACACAGTCCAAGAATAACTCAAGTATAGAAATATCAAGTCTGAATCCAACAAGTAAGTAAATGTAATAATGAATGCATATGCAATGCAATGGCCAATGTAATCTCAGTACACACATGCTCTGGGCGGAATACCTTCATGCCTCAACAGGCATGACCCATGAGGGACCCACGAAGTCCATGTACCACTCTCGTGATCTCGGTAAAAACCTTAGGCATCAGACACTCTCTCGATCCCGATACAGACCTCGGGCATCGACCTCTCATATCTTTCATCATTATCAGTACCAATTCCTAGCTCATATCAATGTATGATGTGGAGGAGAATGAGTGCTATGCATAATATCAATGATCAATGATAACATATCAAAATCAATCGTGCCATACATGGACACATATCTCAATATTAATAATAAGTCAAGTCCTTTACTATATCCAAGATAATACCCAATAAGTGAGGGATAGTAGTTTCACAATCACGATAAGGCAACTAAGTATCAAATCTAGTATTAGACACGTGGCAACAAGCCAATATATCACAACAAGGCAACAAGCCCACAATCAAACAACAGTACTAACCTAGGTAACCCATCCTAACTTCATACTCGAAGACGTAACATGATTTCTCTAACAATCACTAACTCTACATATGCTTCGCTAACCGAAGTCTAACCATAGGGTAAACCGTAACCTACCTGGCAGCCGAGCAGGAACCAGGAACAATTAAACCTTCGCCTTGCCTTTTCAGCAAGCCTCCAAGTACTCAAAGTCTATTCATTATTGAATTCTAAGTTAGAAATAAGAAGCAACGATACCCATATTGCTATACTATCTTTTGAATCAAACTAAACTATGGGAAAGGGGCAAAACGAGCCCACAACGGAAAATCAGGTATTTTAAAGGTAAAATCGGTAACCCAACATTCTAGAAGTTCAATTCTACTCTTTAATTACTAATTTAACTCAATAATAGGCCAATTTCATCATTCAAGTCAAAATCCCCAATTTGGGTATAAACCCTAACTTTCAAACTTTCAATTCATCAATATAAATGGAAGATTCAAGCCTATTAGTCAATAATTCATCAAATTCCATGCTTAGATTAGACAAATCCACCAACAAATCTCATTTAGAAAGACTAGAACTCAAATAGTGAAATAAACATCAAGATGCATCTTCCTTCTTAAGTTCTATAGATTTTCTATCATGGATTCATGCTTAAGAAAGGTGAAAGAACACCAAAAAAAAAAAAGCTCTCAATGTAAACCCTAAAAAACAAACCCTAAACCCTATTGTTTACGTCGGCATGGCTACAACCACTGCCGGTGCATGGCCACCCCCACCTGGGGGTGACCAGCATCGGCTTCCAGATGAACCATCACCGAAACATCTATATGCCCAGATATTAAACCCTTTGATTGAAACAACCACTATAAAACCTAACCCAAACCCTATTCAAGAGAAACCTCTAACGTATGTGTATGGCGAGCCCATGGTGTTGTGGGATGAAGCGGAAGTGAATGCAATGATAATACAAGAGAAGCTTCAATACACAGTGATAGGTAAGTTCTCATATGGATGGCCTGAACTTGGAGAACTACGCAAAATAATCCCTCTTCAATGTGAGATTAAATATGAGTTCCCCATTGGATACTTGTGTGAATGACATCTGCTCCACATATTATCATCCATGGAAGACTATATTCATGTGATGTCCAAACCTGCGTAAAACTTGAAGGCTAAGGATGGTTTCTACCAGACGAGAGTGCAAAAATGATAACCTTGGTTCCATCCGGAATATGAAACCTCAACTGCCCTTGCATGGATATCTTTTCCTTCATTAGCTCCTAACATTTTTGTGAAGGAGTCTCTTTTTACAATGGCTAAAGCAGTAGGGAAAACTTTATATGTTGATATGGCAACAAAGAACAAGTCTAGACCTAGTTGTGCAAAGGTGAAGGTAGAGGTTGATTTGTTAAAAGACTTCCCTAAAAGAATTAATGTTGGTATAAAAAGATCGGGCACTGGTGAGATCATTACAAACTCGATTGATATTAAATATGATTACATGCCAAAGTATTGTAAATCTTGCAGACTACAAGGGCACAATGAGAAGGAATGCTTTGTACTTCATCCAGATTTAAAACCAGCAAAGGAGAGTTTTACTGATACAAATATGAAACAAAATGGGCAGGTTGCAAAGGATGCTACATGCACAAATCTTGTGTTGGATAAAGGGAAGAAATCAATGAATAATGAAGTACCAGCAAAAGGTACCTGGAATCATGGCAAGAGGAAGAATGAAAGGGCACAGAAGAGGAAACAAGAGAATATGAACAAGAAGGTGGAGCATGAAGGAGTGATTAATGGTTAGGGGGTAGTAAGGATAAAAGAATCAATAATTCTCAGGCTGATGATGTTGGTAAGGATGTGCAAATTAATAATTCTTTTGCAGTCCTTGATAAACAAAATGAGAAGGAAATAAACTTGGAGAAAATGGAGAAACAAGACAAAGACAACTGTGAAGCAGAAAAAGAATCAACAAAACCTTGGGTAGAAAAATCTTTTGGTAAGCAAGCAAAAAGTAGTGTTCCTGCTGAAGCTCAAGTGGAACTGTCAGAAAGTTTTCAGCAAAATCAGAAGGAGGTTCTAATAGTTGATGAAGATGGAAGTAATGGCTCAAATATAAATGAGGGAGGATACAATACTGAGCAACTAAGAGATCAGGTTATCAATAATACTACAGATACAGAAGTAGTAGAGACAGATGGAAATCCTGCAGAATCAGTAAAGGGGCAAGAGGCATGTTACACCTCGGAAAATTTTCCGTTCATGCACAGTGAATAGACTGACGAAGAGTATGACTTATGCGATGTTTTGATAAGTAAGAAATAGCGTTTGACGATCCTAGTCGAAATTTTAAAGACATTGGAGGTGAGGGAAGAAAATTGTCAAGGAAGGCAAGACATGCGTTGTGTATCAAAAAGAATTATGAGTAACGAGTCAATGATGGTTTAATGAAGCTTTGGAGAAGAGTAATAACGTCCCTTAGATTGGTATTGAAGTGTTAAACAAGTGTTAAGAAGGTTCCATAAGGATTGGAGATCAAACGAGTCGACGAGAACGAAATCGGAACAGCTGGGCATTATATGGCCTAACATACTGGCCGTATAAATTATACTGGCCGTATGTTAGGCCGTATATTTATCCAAGAGGGGAAACTTTCACTGGACCAAACATACGGCCATACATATGGCCCGTATAAACGATACAGACCGTATGTTGGTCCGTATATCCTTGACGGGTCAGATTTTTGTGTATTAATAAGGGACCTAAGTTCATTTCATTTCATTTCCCATTTCACTCCCATCCTCTCTAGAACAATCTAGAATTATCTCCACTCTTCAACTACACGAATCTAAGAGAAAACCATGATCAACTACGTCAAACCCACAAAATCAAGTGTATGAAACCTATCAAAGTTCATCTACACCAAGAAATCTCAAGGGAAGTGAGCTAGGGTTTTGGTGCAAGAAGAGAAGTTACACTCAAGGCTTATTCTCCCATCATCTAAGGTGAGTTTTATGATCATTCCAAGTTTTTTAAGGTATTGGAAGGCTAAGACACTTGAATTGTAGAAAGATATAGAAAATGGGTCATGAATGTGTGAATAACGTCATTGTTGAGTAGTAGTTTGGGGTGGATTATGAATATTGGTATGTTGTGATTGTAAGCATGTTGTGAACGACATTTAGAACCTAGAATAAGTATTATATGTGAGAGAATGCAATAATGAATTATGACCATGATTATGGAGAAATTGGAATGAAATTACGAAATGTGGGTCATATAGACGAATGATGATTGTTGTTTACGATATTGTGAATGTCGTTATCAATGTTTGGGAGTTGATATAGAATGTGGGGAAAGTTGTATAAACAAAGGAAATGCTACCCAATTTTCTTTAGCTTTAGTAAGCACGTTTAAGTAATCGATTAGCTAATGCTAACGCGAATTCTCTTAAAGGTAGAAACGCGGGCATCGAAGGAGAACAAGCAAGTGATAGATTAGTTAAACGTTAAAGGTATGTTAGGCTAGTCCCTTCTTTCTATGGCATGAATCCGATGGCATGATTTTTCCTTCTTCTCCATGAATTCTTTATATCTCGGAAAACTAAGAGTCTATGTTCATGAGTAGCTATATGAGATAAGAGATATGTTACGAGTCCAATAATGATGATGATGAGCTTGAGTCTAAAGATTCGAGAGTTCATGGTATGATGTTCCTATAAAGTTAATGATGTCGTTTTTCGTATACACTCACCTTATATACTATTTCCTTCAAGGTGAGGCAGAATACTTATAAATGCTCCATAATGGAATCGGGGGTTCACGGCCTTATGTCACCTCGATAAAGTATAGCTATCTTTGAGTTGTTATACATGCATTATGATGATTACATGTTGATGATATTACATCGTGCCCATATGGCACAGGCAGACACACCACTGCAGTGGGCAGCTTATACCCCGGATGCGGGAGGCCTGGACGCAGGTTAATTATTATCACACCGTACATATATGGACGGGCAGCTTATACATTTATGCATACATGATATGATGATGATTATGAAGTAAGCCAGCATGCATTATCTCTTTTATAAGTGACAGTCAGATACAGTTGCTCCTTATTTGATGCTTCCTTTATCTCATTGACGTATTATTATTATTATTATTATTATTATTATTATTATTATTATTATTATTATTATTATTGTTATTATTATTATTATTATTATTATTATTATTATTATCATTATTATTATTATTATTATTATTATTATCATTATTATTATTATTATCATTATCATTATCATTATCATTATCATCATCATTATTATTATCATTATGATTATTATCATCATTATTATCATTATCATCATTATCATTATCATTATTATCATTATTATTATCATTATTATTATCATCATCATCATTATCATCATTATCATCATTATCATCATTATCATCATTATCATTATTATTGTTATCATTATTATTATCATTATTATTATTATCATTATTATTATTATTATTATTATTATTATTATCATTATCATTATTATCATTATTATTATTATTATTATCATTATTATTATTATTATTATTATTATTATTATTATTATTATTTATGCCTCTCATACTCAGTACAATGTTCGTACTGACGTCCGTTTTTTTTAGACGCTGTGTTCATGCCCACAGGTAGACAGGGAGGTGATCTTGATCCAGACTCATAGGAGCTATTAGCTGATTTGAGAGCACTCCATTGTTCCGGAGGTGCCTTTGATTATTCTTTTGTGTACATATGTATATTTTGGGCACAACGGGGTCCTGTCCCGTCCCTATATCTAGCACTTTAGTAGAGACTCGTAGATACGCAGGTGTGGGTTATATGGTCTCACGAGGTTGCTATTATACTTATATATGTATTATTTTGATAGCCGAAAGGCTTATGTATATAAAAGTTATTATGTTCTCAAATGAAATATGATCTTTCTATGGTGAGTAAGAGAATGAGTGGTGCTCGGTGGTTAGCCCTGGGTACCCGTCACGGCCCCTAGCCGGGTCGTGACAAAAGTGGTATCAGAGCAGTTCAGCCCTAGGAAGTGTCTACGAGCGTGTCTAGTAGAGTCTTGTTTATGGTGTGTTGCGCACCACATTAATAGATAAGAGGCTACAGGGCATTTAGGAAAAATGACCATCTTTCATCTTAAGAGATCGTGCGGTAGAGCTGTATTATAAGATTTTCTCCTCCCTAAGAGTGTGCTATGATTTCAGCAAAGCTGATGAAAGGAAAAGCTACGGCAGCCCAGAAGGGCAAGATGGTGGTTGAAGAAGGGCTTGAATAAGAGTCGTCTATAGATATGGAGGAGGGCGAACCCCAGAATAAGGCCCCACCTCGGTTTTCCCATATTTTGCCCACTTTCGAGGATCAGAGGGGAGCCTCAACTTTAGCTCCAGCACCCCCCGTTCCTCCACCAGATGCCTCGGGCCAAGAGATAAGGCAGTCTATTATTTTATTCACTCAATTGGTAGCCGCTCAAGTTCAGCGGCAGGATGTGGGCCACGATAACAGGGGTTGGAGAAAGGGAGTTAATGCTTCAGAGTTTGATCATGAGTTTAGGGGTGCTCCGAGGCAACAATTCTTTAGGCCCTAAGTTCGTTCAACAAGAGGTGCTCCTCCGCAGTTTGCTAGACCCAGATTTGATGGATCTACTTATTCTAAGTCACCCCGGAGTCTCAGAGTTTCCAGTTCTCGAATTCGGAGTGGTTCTAGTCAGACGAGATCCTCGGTACCAGGATGTACTCAGTGTCGCAGGTTACATTGGGGACCGTGCCACTTGGGCTCGGATGTTTGTTATACCTGTGCTCGGCAACGCCATATCATGCACGACTGCCCATGGAGGCGTGGTAAAGGTAAGGTTCAGACTACGGGAGTGATAGCTGGCTCTTCGTTGTCGGTACGCCCCCAAGGCCAAGGCCACAAATGTTAGTAGGTGGTGATAGAGACCAAAGAGGAACGTCCAGTCCAAGTGGATCCCAGCATCATATCCATGCGTTAGCTGAGCGACAGGATTCTGAGTCTTCCACTGATATTGTTCCAGGTATATTGTTAGTATCCTCTTATGATAGGTGTGCGTCGATTGATTCCGATCCTATGCTGTCATGTATCACTCTGTTGGGATGATTGTGTTGAGGTGAAAAATCTGAACCAATCCGACGATTTGAGATGACTATATTTGTTAGTAACCTAGTGATAGCCAGAATCGTGATTTACGAGTAAGTTGATTGACAGTGAGTGAATATAAATTATATGTGTATATATATAGATATTGGAATTCTAGACTGAGTGTGCAGGCACGACTTATGAGACAAACCCTGTTATTTATATCCGTAAGTGATCTTGTGTTGTTCAGTTACGTATTATGTGTCTTCCGATATATGTCCTATTGAGATATCAGACGTGTTTTCTGGGCTATGTGCAGGTTTGGGATTGTTATGCTTACAAGAGAAACTCTGCCGAAATTTTCCTAGAATCTAAAGGAGATAAGATATAAGCTTGTGACATGTTCTAACGAGAAGAGATGTTGTGCAACAAGGTAATGTCAGGACGAGATTAAGTTAGGAGTATCATTGACAACTACACGAGATGAGTTAAATACTATTGAATTGATAGTGGCAGTAGTTATAAGAGCGACATTGATACGGTAAAGAGAAATTTTTGGTAGTACTAAAACATGACATGGAAGAGAAAGGATAACTCCAATAGAGTGTGATACTGGAGTATTGATTGGATGGATAAGTGTGAGTAAGATACGATAAGTTTACTAGCAAATAAAGTAACAGTACCCGGAGACAGAGGTACGAATACGAAGGGTTATATGAATGAGAATACGTTGGTAAAAACATTTATATGGTAAGTGTAATAGGGCTGACTAGAAAGAGTAACAGGTTGAGTATGCTTACTTCACGAGGTTTGATCTATTGTATAAGCGGGATTGCGAATGAGATCAAGAAGTGTCACTCTATAGAGTTGATTATGATCAGGGTATAATGAGAACGTAATTGGAATGGTAATACAAAGTATAGCGAGGAAACGACTAAAGATGTGACATGTTCTATATGAATAAATAGTGAATGCAAATATGAAACCAACAAGCGAGCCATGGAACAGTAGATGAGAAAATTTATAAGACCCGGTTCGGGGAAAGTCCAGCATAGGGGTTCCTCAATGACAGAAATGATAGCAAGCAAAAGGGGGAAGTCAACTTGAAAAAGAAATCAGAGAAGAGTGAGATGGCAGAGTAGTACTAGTTTGTGATTGGCATAATCAAGAATATGAGCGATATTTTTAGCCGGATGTAAAAGACCAAGACTACAGAAAGATGAATAACGAGAGGATCAACACAATAAAGATGAGAGGAGATGATCAGAATGAACTAAGTTTTGGAAGCAAAGAATGGATTGTACAAAGGTAGTATATTCTAAAGGGCAAGCGGTACTTGTTCAGTTATTGGAATTCTAGACTGAGTGTGCAGGCACGACTTATGAGACAAACCCTGTTATTTATATCCTTTAATGGTAAGTGATCTTGTGTTGTTCAGTTACGTATTATGTGTCTTCTGATATATGTCCTATTGAGACATCGGACATGTTTTCTGGGCTCAATGCAGGTTTGGGATTGTTATGCTTACAAGAGAAACTCTGCCGAAATTTTCCTAGAATCTAAAGGAGATAAGATATAAGCTTGTGACATGTTCTAACGAGAAGAGATGTTGTGCAACAAGGTAATGTCAGGACGAGATTAAGTTAGGAGTATCGTTGACAACTACACGAGATGAGTTAAATACTATTGAATTGATAGTGGCAGTAGTTATAAGAGCGACATTGATACGGTAACGAGAAATTTTTGGTAGTACTAAAACATGACATGGAAGAGAAAGGATAACTCCAATAGAGTGTGATACTGGAGTATTGATTGGATGGATAAGTGCGAGTAAGATACGATAAGTTTACTAGCAAATAAAGTAACAGTACCCGGAGACAGAGGTACGGATACGAAGGGTTATATGAATGAGAATATGTTGGTAAAAACATTTATATGGTAAGTGTAATAGGGCTGACTAGAAAGAGTAACAGGTTGAGTATTCTTACTTCACGAGGTTTATTCTATTGTATAAGCGGGATTGCGAATGAGATCAAGAAGTGTCACTCTATAGAGTTGATTATGATCAGGGTATAATGAGAACATAATTGGAATGGTAATACAAAGTATAGCGAGGAAACGACTAAAGATGTGACATGTTCTATATGAATAAACAGTGAATGCAAATATGAAACCGACAAGCGAGCCATGGAGCAGTAGATGAGAAAGTTTATAAGACCCGGTTAGGGGAAAGTCCAGCATAGGGGTTCCTCAATGACAGAAATGATAGCAAGCAAAAGGGGGAAGTCAACTTGAAAAAGAAATCAGAGAAGAGTGAGATGGCAGAGTAGTACTAGTTTGTGATTGGCATAATCAAGAATATGAGAGATATTTTTAGCCGGATGTAAAAGACCAAGACTACAGAAAGATGAATAACGAGAGGATCAACACAATAAAGATGAGAGGAGATGATCAGAATGAACTAAGTTTTGGAAGCAAAGAATGGATTGTACAAAGGTAGTATATTCTAAAGGGCAAGCGGTACTAAGTTAAGAATAGGGTTCCTCGTGTGAAGAATAAAGGATTGATTATAAAACGGGAGGAAATAAGATAAATTGAGGAGGAAGGAATGTAAAGGAATAAGAATGGGAATAGAAAGAGAAGGAAATACGCCGCAAAGTACGCGCACTTAAGAAGTAGTCGTGTTATGATTAAAGGAAGGTGCATCTCCTACGAATATCCTATACCAAGTTAGAACGAGTAAAGTATATGAAGTAATAAATTGAAAAGAAAGAGATGATCATGAGTTATGAGTTTACCGTACGACGATAAAGCGATAGAGTGAAGCTATCATCAACGACAAATATAATACGACTATGATTGGTCTTGAAATCAGTGTTGAGTGCAAAACAAGAGTAAAAGAATATGAGGCATGAGGGGTATTAGTGGCGTATGAGACTCAGGCCCTGGAAAACAAAGATGACGTTATATGGATGGTATGGATAACTAGACCTACTACTATTGTGAGCATCCCTATGGGACAGAAGTTGTTAATTGGAGCAGATTTAGACATTGACTCATAACTACTAGATGAGCTAAGTAAAGATACATCCTTGTTCGGATTGCTATATCAGTTGTATTATTTGGTTACAAGACTGCAAGGTGAGTATGTTAAGACTTCACACATGAATTATTGCAGCTATAGATTATGGGAAATGGTATGAATAAGATGTAGTATAGTGAGGGGTTATATGAACTCAATATTTGAAGGTGAGGAAACGGATTTGAGAATGGTACGAGTAAAACCCTTAAAGGGGGGAAGCGAATAAAGAGCATACAAGTGGCGAGATTGAAATGATGGACCCTAAGATGTGATAGATATAGACTCTAAAATAAAGAGTGAGAGTTATGCAGAAATGAGTCTAATGACTAGTAAATAAACGAAAACGAATTGAACAGGCATCTGAAACTGTAACGGAGACCATTCCCAAAGACCTTGAACAAACGTGAATTTGAGAGCAGATAACTCAAGGGATATTGTAAAAGATAGCGATGCTATACTAGAATGGAGACAAAGGCACTAATGGTAGAGTCGTTGTTAATGATATTGCTATTTATGAGTGGCAATTAAGAAAGGAACCTAAGGTTTTCTATAGTAGAACATAAGATATGATAATAAAGGAACTAAAGGAAGGAAGAGAGCACGACGAGATAAGTTGCTACAGATAGACAGAAGACTTTTGGTATGAATGATCACCGAGCATAGTCATGGTTGGGTACGCGAAACACTGAACCTTCGTTGTCGGGCATGCTATTTAAATGATATGTATATGAATATGACCATGGATACGATATGTAAATAAGTACGATTATGTAACTTGCATATATTTATGCGTCGCCAATGAAACCAAGTGGGTACTTAAAAGAGGAGTAAGAGGTAAAACAAGGATAATGTAATCATGATGCTCTGGGTCAGTTGAAGGAAAACATATGGTAAATTGAGTTGAAATGTTGAGTTGGGATTATCGTTAGGGGAAAATAGGACAATGACTTGGAATATGACATAAGTACATGCTATATGCTTCCTACGGTAGCCCTGGGGTGTGACAACTTACGAATGCAATAAGATCACTGAATGGAAGGGAAGCTTAGTCCCCGATGCATTAGGCCGTATGAGATTGTGTGCAGAATAGGAAATGTGGCTTATGAATTAGATCTACCTCCTGATTTGGAGTCAGTTCACCCAGCTTACATGTCTCGATGCTTCGTAACTATGTTGGAAATCCGACTAGGATCATGCCAGTAAATGATGTTCGAGTGACGGAAAAGTTGATCTATGAAGAGGTACCCATTGCCATATTAGATAGGCAAGTACGGAGATTTCGAAATAAAGAAGTGGCCTCAGTTAAGGTCTTATGGTAGAATAACAACCGAGAAGAATGACTCGGGAAGCAGAAGAAAATATGAAATCCAAGTGTCCACACTTGTTTCAACCGCGGAAGAAATTCGAGACGAAACATCAAGATTATGAGGTATGTATGATTTTTTTATGTATATGGGTCGCGTGTGGCCAATTTATATTGCTATTGTGTTGTGGCCCTATGAGGCAATATTATTGTGGGATTTTGTGACAGGATGGTAGTGCCATATTACAGGGGAACCTCTGGCGAAATTTTCGTAGAATTCCCGGATAGCTTAACATTCGAGGATGAATGATTCCAAGGGGGGAAGTATGTTACACCTCGAAAAAAATTTAGTTCATGCACAGTGAATAGAATGACGAAGAGTACAACTTATGTGATGTTTTGATAAGTAAGAAATAGCATTTGATGATGCTAGTCGAACGTTTAAAGACATTGGAGGTGAGGGAAGAAAGTTGTCAAGGAAGACAAGGTATGCGTTGTGTATCGGAAAGAATTATGAGTAACGAGTCAGTGATGGTTTAATGAAGATTTGGAGAAGAGTAATAACGTCCCTTAGATTGGTATTGAAATGTTAAAAAAGTGTTAAGAAGGTTCCATAAGGATTGGAGATCAAACGAGTCGACGAGAAAGAAATCAGAACAACTAGGCATTATACGGCCCAACATACTGGCCGTATAAATTATACTGGCCATATGTTAGGCCGTATATTTAGCCAAGAGGGGTAAAGTTCACTGGACCAAACATACGGCCATACATACGGCCCTTATAAAAGATACGGACCGTATATCCTTGACGGGTCAGATTTTTGTGTATTAATAAGGGACCTAAGTTCATTTCATTTCATTTCCCATTTCACTCCCCTTCTCTCTAGAACAATCTAGAATTATCTCCACTCTTCAACTACACGAATCTAAGAGAAAACCATGATCAACTACGTCAAACCCACAAAATCAAGTGTATGAAACCTATCAAAGTTCATCTACACCAAGAAATCTCAAGGGAAGTGAGCTAGGGTTTTGGTGCAAGAAGAGAAGTTACACTCAAGGCTTATTCTCCCATCATTTAAGGTGAGTTTTATGATCATTCCATGTTGTTTAAGGTATTGGAAGGCTAAGACACTTGAATTGTAGAAAGATATAGAAAATGGGTCATGACGAATGATGATTGTTGTTTACGATATTGTGAATGTCGTTATCAATGTTTGGGAGTTGATATAGAATGTGTGGAAAGTTGTATAAACAAAGGAAATGCTACCCAATTTTCTTTAGCTTTAGTAAGCACGTTTAAGTAATCGATTAGCTAATGCTAACGCGAATTCTCTTAAAGGTAGAAACGCGGGCATCGAAGGAGAACAAGCAAGTGATAGATTAGTTAAACGTAAAAGGTATGTTAGGCTAGTCCTTTCTTTCTATGGCATGAATCCGATGGCATGATTTTTCCTTCTTCTCCATGAATTCTTTATATCTCGGAAAACTAAGAGTCTATGTTCATGAATAGCTATATGAGATAAGAGATATGTTACGAGTCCAATAATGATGATGATGAGCTTGAGTCTGAAGATTCGAGAGTTCATGGTATGATGTTCCTATAAAGTTAATGATGTCATTTTTCGTATACACTCACCTTATATACTATTTCCTTCAAGGTGAGGCAGAATACTTATAAATGCTCCATAATGGAATCGGGGGTTCACGACCTTATGTCACCTCGATAAAGTATATCTATCTTTGAGTTGTTATACATGCATTATGACGAGTACATGTTGATGATATTACATCATGCCTATATGGCACGGGCAGACACACCACTGCAGTGGGCAGCTTATACCCCGGACGCGGGAGGCCTGGACGTAGGTTAATTATTATCACACCGTACCTATATGGACGAGCAACTTATACATTTATGCATACATGATATGATGATGATTATGAAGTAAGCCAGCATGCATTATCTCTTTTATAAGTGACAGTTAGATACAGTTGCTCCTTATTTGATGCTTCTTTTATGTCATTGACGTATTATTATTATTATTATTATTATTATTATTATTATTATTATTGTTATTATTATTATTATTATTATTATTATTATTATTATTATTATTATTATTATTATTATTATTATTATTATTATTATTATTATTATTGACGTCCGTTTTCTTTGGACGCTGTGTTCATGGAGGTGATCTTGATCCAGACTCGTAGGAGCTAGTAGCTGATTTTAGAGCACTCCATTGTTCCGGAGGTGCCTTTGATTATTCTTTTGTGTACATATGTATATTTTGGGCACGACGGGGTCCTGACCCGTCCCTATGTCTAGCACTCGAGTAGAGGCTCGTAGATACGCAGGTGTGGGTTATATGGTCTCACGAGGTTGCTAGTATACTTAAATATGTATTATTTTGATAGACGAAAGGCTTATGTTTATAAAAGTGATTATGTTCTCAAATGAAAAATGATCTGTCTATGGTGAGTAGGAGAATGAGTGGTGCTCGGTGGTTAGCCCCGGGTACCCGTTACGGCCCCTAGCCGGGTCGTGACAAGGAAAATGGGCAAAGTAGTAGCACAAGCCAGGAAGCAGTGGTGGAAAAGGGTGAACATGATAAATGGAAAGAGGACAAGACAGAAAAAGTGGGAATTGAGGAGAAATCCTTAGACATCAGTCCTAGTAATCATCCAAAAGAGCCTGGTGGATCAGTCCCAAAGACTCCAAGCGGTAATCCCCCTCAGGAAATAAAGGATCAGGAGCTCAAGGAAGATTTGCTCAATGTTCAAATTGATCAGGTGTCAAGATCAGCAGATCTCTCTCCTAGACAGACAAGGAAAATGAGAAATTCAGAAGTAAAAGGAGGAAAGAAGGAAGATGTTCCTCCTGTCAAACTATTATCAAAGAGGCAGGTAGCCTCCAAACAATCTTAATCATGATGAATAAGCTATTATTGTGGAACATCAGATCATTTAATACTCAGCAATCCTTTGAGAGATTAACTAATCTGAATAGAAGAAACAGATACAGTATTATTATTGGTCTGATGGAACCTTTTGAAGATGCTGAACAAGTAGAAAGATTTAGAAGAAAGTTAGGTATGGAAACAACTTTTGTCAATAGTCTTAACAGTGGTGTATGCCTCTTGTGATGCTGGAGAAAGAAGAATTCTTTGGGATTCCATTATCCAGGTTTCTAATCTTTTTGATTTACCTTGGCTGTTGGGAGGTGACTTCAATGTCATATCTACAGAAGAGGAAAAATGAGGAGGTCTACCAGGCTTGTATAATGAGGTAGCAGATTTCAATCATTGTCTCAGCAGTTGTAGTCTACAGGATCTTGGATATGTAGGTAGCACATATACATGGTGGAATGGAAGAGCTGAAGAAGCATGCATTTTTAAAAGATTGGACAGGATGGTTTGTAATGATAAATTGCTAGAGGTAATGCCCACCATGAAGGTAACTCATCTGATAAAAAAGGGATCCGATCATTCTCCTTTGGAACTTGAGTTCTCCACAATTATTGAGGTGATCACAAAGCCTTTTAAGTTCTTGAATTTTTGGGTCCAACATGAGAGTTTTCGGGAGGTTATCAAGCAACACTGGTGTATAGATTTTGAAGGAAATCCATTTACCAAGTTTCATCACAAGCTAAAAAAGGTGAAGAATGCATTGAGAATTTGGAATAAGAACACATATGGCAATATTTTTCAGCAAATTGCATCACTGGAAGAGGTAATCAAAGTCCATGAGGAGCAGTTTGAATAATCTCCAACAATACAGAATATAGAGAGACTACATAGGGTGCAGGCAGACCTTAGTAGATTCTTACACTTGGAAGAACTGTTTTGGAAACAGAAGTCAGGACTAACATGATTTCAAGATGGAGATAGAAACTTAAAGTTCTTCCATGCTTATGTCAAAGGGAGGAGAAAGAAGCTCAGAGTGGATAATATCCAAGATGCTGATGGAAATCGGCTAACCAATCAAGATGAGATCTCACAAGAAGTAGTTAGATGTTATCAGAAGCAGTTTGAAGAAGATAGAATTCCTTCTAAGTTTGGTTTACTAAAGCATATCCCTACCCTAGTCACAGAAGATCAGAATCATACCATGGAGATGCTACCAAATGAAGAAGAAGTCAAAGAAGCTGTTTTTACCTTGAATGAAGAAAGTGTCTGTGTTCTAGATGGATTCACAGGATTGTTCTTTCAATCATGTTGGGAGATTGTCAAACTAGATGTGGTGGATATGGTAAAGGAATTCTTTGTGGGACAAGAATTACCAAGATTTATCACTCATACAAATCTGATTCTTATCCCTAAGAAAGAGCAGGTGCAAAGTTTCTCAGATCTGAGACCAATCAGTCTCAGCAATTTTACAAACAAAATCATCTCAAGAGTACTGCATGAAAGATTAGTAAAACTGCTGCCAGGCTTGATTTCTGAGAATCAATCAGCTTTTTTGAAGGGAAGGAGTATCATAGAGAATCTACTACTCACACAGGAGATTGTTAGAGATAGAAGCAAGAGAACTAAAACAGCAAATGTGGTGGTTAAATTGGATATGACCAAGGCATATGATAGAGTCTCTTGGCTTTTCCTCACCAAAGGGCTTAGGAAATTTGGTTTTAGTGAGGTGCTAATTGACATGGTGTTCAAGCTACTATCAAACAACTGGTATTCAGTTCTCTTGAATGGGCAAGCACATGGTTTTTTCAAGTCATCAAGGGGAGTTAAACAAGGTGATCCTCTATCCCTCACCCTTTTCATCTTAGTTGTTGAGGCATTATCAAGGGGACTAAATGCATTGTATAAAAAACTAAGGTTTGTGGAGTATAGTATGCCAAAATTAAGTCTAAGAATTAATCATTTAGTATATGCTGATGACACAATTCTGTTTGTCTCTGCTGACCAATATTCAGTAAAACTGATGATGAGAGTGTTAAATAGATATGAAAAGGTATCAGGCCAGTTGGTAAATTTGAATAAGAGTGCCTTCTATGTTCATGAAAAGGTGCAGAATGTTTTTGTTTCAAGGCTGAAACAAATCACAGGAATTAGGCAAGGCCTCTTTCCATTCACATATCTTGGCTGCCCAATTTTCTACAGTAGGAACAAAATTTCACATTATGATACAATTGTGAAAAAGATTGCCAAAAAGGTGAATGCATGGAAAGGGAGACTATTTTCATATGGTGGAAGAGCAACACTGATATCTCATGTATTACAAAGCATGCATGTATACCTACTATCAGGAATGAACCCTCCAAAGGGTGTGATCAGACAAATGCATAGTATTTTCTCAAGGTTTTTCTGGTCAAACACTGGTGACAAGAAAGGTGTACATTAGGTCAAATGGGAAACACTATCATTGCCTAAAGATAAAGGTGGACTGGGGTTCAGATCATTATTTGAAGTGTCAAATGCCCTTTTTTGTAGACTATGGTGGAATCTCAGAACAAAGCCTTCATTGTGGAGTTCTTTCATGATCAACAAATACTGCAAAAAGCTTCATCCTGTGATTGCACAAGCTAAAGGGGCATCTCCTATCTGGAGAAAGTTGGTAATAGTAAGGAAACTAGTGGAGCATCAGATATGGTGGCAAATGAAAAAAGGGGATTCTAGCTTCTGGTTTGACAATTGGACAAATCTTGGTGCATTATATCATGTCTTACCTGAGGATAGTTTGGAGGAGGAAATAGAAGTTCAGAAGTTTGCCAGTATAGAAGGATGGAATGCACAGGTTTTAATTCAATATATACCTGAAGAGTATGTGAAGCATGTGATAGAGACTACTCCCCCTCCTCAAGTAACAGATGAACTAGATAAAAGCTGGTGGTTACTAGAAAAAAATGGAAGGTTATCAGTCAAAAGTGCTTGGGAGTATGTGAGGCATAGAGAAGTGAAAATGGATATCTATAATCAGATGTGGAGGAAACATCTTCCATTTTAAGTTTTCATTCACACTTTGGAGAGCCTGGAGATATAAAATGCTAGATGATGATGTAATTTGCAAAAGAGGAATACAATTGGCATCAAAATGCTGGTTTTGCACAGAACCAAAACAAGAAACAATGTCACATCTTTTTCTAACCTCTACTACAACCTCAAAACTGTGGAGAATGTTTGCTAATTTTGCAGGTATTCAACTGGTGGGAAATGATATTCCATATATGATATCAAAGTGGTGGACAAGGAGCTGCAGACCCATCCTGAGGCTTATAATTCATGCAATCCCTGAAATCATAATCTGGAGTCTTTGGAGGAGAAGAAACATCATTAAACATGGGGGTGCAATGGGATTCAGTGGTCTAATCTATCAGATCAACAAATATCTTTGGCAATTACTGAAAACAGCTTACCCAAAACTGCAGACCTTCCCATCAAACTTACCTGCTATGATTCAGTACTTGGAAGAGATCAGGCCTAGAATGAGGTATCAATTCATCTATTGGGATCCTGATGGTATGATAAAATGCAATATAGATGGTGCAAGTAAAGGAAATCCAGGGAGGAGTTCGTATGGCTACTGCTTAAGGAACTCACTTGGTGATCTGATATATGCAGAAGGAAAGGAGATTCATGAGACAACTAATATGGAAGCTGAAGCTGTGGCAATCAAAGAGGCTATCTATCATTGTGTGGCAAATAACATACTGGAGGTACTAGTTGAAACAGACTCCATGGTGATGAAGAATATCATAGAAGGAACCTGGGAAATTCCATGGCAGCTTATTGTAAAAGTAGAAGACATCAAACATCTGATAACAATGTGTGAGGTTAAGTTTCAACATGTGAAGATGGAGGAAAATAGCCTACCAGATTATATTGCAAACCAAGCCATTCTGCTGGGATCAGTAGAATATAAGCAATACACAGATCTTCCTTCTCAAGGTAGAAGACTGCTGAACCTAGACAAACAACATTATTCAAATATCAGATCAAGAACTTTGAAGTTAGGATGATCAGAGGTAATGCAACTGCAGCTGAAGCTTGGATAATTCTTATTATTCTACAGCATCAGCAACATCAGGCAGCATAGATGGAAATTTTGTACACAGGAGGCAAATATCATTACAATATCTCAAGGATGCAACAAGCTCAACAGTCCTATTTCCTTGCATTTTTGGACCTTTCTTTTTTATTATTTTTGTTCTTCCTTTATTTTTGCCTATTTTGGCTTTTCTGGATCTTTGTACTCCTACTTTTATTTGATGATTAATAAAACAAATCAATAGGCATGTCCTATTGATATATTTAATAATTAAAAAAAATAAGAAAGGTAAAAGAATGAAATCTAGGTTAGAAAACTTACCCTCAAGAGAAATCAGCCCAGAACCTCCTCAAATCGTGTCAAAGATGCTTAGGAACAATAAATGAAGGGATAGGAAATGAAGGGTTTTAACTAACCATTAAATAGAATCTGGTCCACGTAGTTCGCTGCAGCGGTAACGAGTCCGCTGCAGCGGGCCCGCACCAGCGGCGCTCTCTTCTCTACAATGAGTCCGCCACAGCGGATCCCCGTCCGCTGTGGCGACTCACCATGAACCTAATACAATCGCTATAGTGGCTAGGTCTCGCTACAACGGTACCGCTACCGCGCAAATAGTGACGCTACGGTGGACACCAGACACCAGAATAATCTTGGTTTTCACTAACTCAAACCTAAAATTCGAAAATCACCCGAGACATTTCAGATTCAGATACAAACCAGACATGCAACCATACATAAAAAAACGCTACGGACTCACTCGTGGTCTCGAAATTCCTAACAAAGGTCTATTTAACCGGGTCAACACCCAATGGCCAAAGACTAACTTTTCAACCAATAATCCAAAACGCTCTCGAGTGCCTCGAGAACCGAACTGAACATCCCACCAAGTCATAGTCATGCCTCCAGACCTCTCAAAATCGATAAATTTCTAAAAAAGGTCCGTTTACCCAAAAGACAATTATCGATCAAATTGTTTTCATTTTAAGGCTCTATTTCACAAAAGTCATCATAAATCTCGCCCGACTACATTGGAAACTGTGCCACCAATCCTCGCGGGTCAAATTCGTACTACTAGGGCTCGTGAAAGGGTCAGCAGGGGTAAATGGTTCAAAAGCGCTATAACGACCAAACAGGTCATTACAAAGAAATAAATGTCAGTATTGCTAGAGTTCCAGCTTAGCTCAAGATGGAATGACACACTAAAAAGGGATAGATTAATCCCAGTGGCTGACTAAATTAAAGAAGTCTTCCCAAATGGCTTATAAAAGAAAGAATTATGTTGGTATTAGGAATGATTAAAGCTACATAAGGGTTCCTTAAAATTGACTAGGAACATTGTCTCAAACTGTGTGGTTCTTCAAGTAATCAAAATATTTTTCTCAGTTTTGTACATTTATTTGTATGTCCTATACCATAATAGGTTCGTGATCTTTTTAAAGTCTAACATTATGACTGTCACAGAAGCTGGCCTAAAATCAAAGATTTCATATCATTAGCCAATGCTTCAGGTACGTATTCTTCTCCTTACAGTCAATTACATACTCAGATCATGGAATAACTTGGACAACATGTTCTCCTTATCCTAGTCTAGTCTAGCCGTCATTAAGAGTGTATTGAGAAGAGAAAAAGTGAGTCATGATGATAATCTTGGAAAGCTACCACAATCAAATCATTCTCTTCCCAAAAAGAGTCTTAAGCTACCCGCTTCATCACTACATAGAACGGCTACAACTCCTCTAAATCTCTTCCACTACACTCTCTCACCACAGAACAAAATTGGAAAAAAATGCCCGATTTCTCGTTAGGTTCCGATCAACCTCCCTCTTCCACACACTCACTTGATTCATCAAAATCAAATTATAACCTTCACTTCACACTTATTTACCCCTTTTCCCTATTATACGGATATGTACACCAACTGGAAAGGAAAAAGGAGAAAAAAATGGGTTGGAGCTCATAGAAAGGGGGAATACATTAAAAATCCCAAAATAGGGAAGCATAGGAGAAGATCAGTGATACCACAACTCCTTGGGAAAATGAGTTGTTTGACACAACTAGCTCATCTCAAAATGATAAAATCAGACTATTACGAAAAACGAGCTATGGAGATATAAGGCTTTATGGAAAAGTGTGGAAGGTTAAATAGAGAAGAACCCTCCACCGAGAAGAACCCTCCACCATCTAGGAAAGAAGAGTAGCCCATATCTTGGCCATCACAGGAAAAACTGGTAGAAAAGATGGTGGGTCTTCTTGGGGGAAAAAGATCGATAAAGATGGAGATCTATCCAAGTGAAGGGACTGATTCAAATGGAGATTACGGGGAAATTGTTATGCCCCGAACTATGGCCTAGGCATAACACGCCACTCGGTGCCTGACTGCATATGACAGAGAGAACCAACTAGCTGGCTGAATCAACATGTGATATCAAAACATACTGAATACGGAAATAACAATAACACATGCTGTTCTACTAAAATCTTACTGAAATATTATAAATGCAAAAATACTGAATAGTTCTAAAAGTCTGAATAAGTAGCCGACAAGGCTAACACAAAAGCTGCTAAATGTCTGACTATTGGACTATAGTCTACGAAGCCTCTAAAGAGTACTAAACTGCTGACTGTTTACCAGGACAAGGCCCCCGGCAGACCTCATTGGGGCTCACCAAGCAGCTGCTACAAGAATGTCCTAGCAAGCAGAATCGCCAACCTATAAATCGTTACCTGCATCACAAGATGCAGGCCCCGAGCAAAAAGATACGTCAGTTTATTTGAATTGCACTGGTATGTAAAGCAACTGAAAGAAAGAACTGTAAATACTAAAACTGAAAATTGAACTGGTAACTGATGTCTGATAACTGAACGGAACAAGAAGTAAAGATATGAATACTCCCTGTTCTGAATGAGAACCCTAATGTTTGTCTGAGTAAATAAGCTACGGCCTCAGTCCTAATATATATGTGCACAAGCTACGGCCTCGAGCCCAAGTATACGTATACATAACTACGGCCTCAGGCCCACGATACATAAAGCATAAACTACGACCTCAGGCCCAAATACAGGTGTTCAACATTTAACAATTTATATGAAGGAACTGAAAATCTTACTGTTAAACATGATGCTGAAATGCTGAATCATACTGAGTTACATGATACTGGAATACTAAATAGAACTAGGTTGAGACATGTATTCATGACTGATTATGAGAACTAAAACTTTAACTGTTTATAACATACTGAGTATTCTAGACTGAGACTCTTGGGCATCAAAAAAAGTCTATATTGATTATGTACTGAGCTCACAACGTTCGGAATGAAAGTCATAAATGAACTACGAAACAAGGGAATAGAAATTCTGCAACTATTTAAGGAACTAAGCTTAACTATAGTTCTGAGGCACTTAGTAACATTGTAAAGGAACGCTGCGTAGGGAGAATCATTAACATTTTCAAACGTAGAGAGTTAGCCTCACATACCTTAATTCCAGCCTTTGAGCATAATACAACATTCGTCACCCCTTTCAACTTTAATATATAGCAATACAATTCAAAGGGATTCCTTATTAGCAATAATAATCATGCTTTGGTCATCTAAGCATTTTATCAAACACTTGGGGACCATAAAGATTCACAACCTTCATTAATGGTGTTTTCTTCACCCAATTCTCATTCTATTACTTGTAGCTATTTTCACAATCTCAATTAGGTGTAATTAACGTCATTCTTCATCACCCATATGATTATAACAATCTCAAGTCAACAATCCAAAACCCTAGCATAGTTCATATGATGCTCTTTCTCAATCCCATTTACTACTATCCCAAGGACTCATCAATCCACAACTATAAGTGATTAGAGAGTATAAGTATTGCCTTTTTGAAGTTCTATCTCCTTGAATTCGGATGTTAGGATTTCCATGTCCAATAATAATGTTCCAAGCGCAACTCTATGGATTAGAAGGATTTACTCAAGTTAGAAAGGGATTAGAGACTTGAATAAAACCTAAAATCATTGGAGAACTCACCTTGGAGGGTTCTTGAGGCTTGGGACTTGTTCTCTCTTGTCTTAGGATGATTTTCCGTGACTAGGGGTGTTAGAGAATGAGCCCCAAACTTAAATATAACTTAACACACGAAAACCCGAAATCTGACCCGAAACCCAGGCCCACCCGCCGAGATTTAGAACCTGATTTTTCCGCTCTGGGCCCACGACACGTGGCCAACACTGATGCAGGCCTGCCCCTCTGAGTGTTTTTACGATGCTCATAACTTCTTGCTCCACTCTCTGTTTCACCTGATCTTTATATGGATGGAAAGATATTTCTACGTACTACAACTTTCATTCATGCCCTTTCCCAAATTCTCAACTGATGAAGGGTTATGGCTGCCCGAAGTAAGCCTGTCAACCATTTTCACAAAACGTTCAAACTTTCAGATTTTTCACTAACACTCTAACGATATGAGTCTAACCTTAGTTATAGGATACGGGGTGTAACAAAAATAGACGACGAAGAGATATCCTCCCTTTCCAACCAAATTCATTTTCCACATCCTATCTAGAATCCCCTAAGACTTAGATTGTAACCTCCACATTGGTCACATTCACTTTCAAGTGATTAGGTTCTCTCTAGTTTTATCCATGTATAAATCTTAGAATCTAGTTCCAATGATATGTTGTATATTATTGTACTCAAGGGACTTTAATTTTACTAGTTGAAGTTAATGAGAAAAAAAACTATTGCATATCTTATAAATCGGTGCTTTATTTGTGTGACATGAATGTTTGTTGACTTAACTGAGTAAATGTTCTTATTTTGTGTATAAGCGATAGCCCCAATGGCCTTGAGTTCAATATTGATTAAAATTTACTGGCCATAATCTGAGTTAACTTTTAATGATGCCCAAAGGGGGAAGATGATCACTGTGCTTACAAGCTTTATGACTCGTACGCTAATATGGTTTAATCTTAATGTAAATACTGGGCTATGAGATGTTTGGAATAGGTTGTACATAGTGTAAAGAGCACAAGGTTTGTCATCATCAAAGGGGGGAAATTTATTAGCATAAAGCCATGTGTGAAGTTTTGATAATTGACAAAGTGAACCTACAATGAAAAGAAACTTGGTCTAGATACAGGAGATAATTTAAAAGTTAGTTAAGCAAAGCTAGACAGTGGTTGAGATAACACAGAGGTTCTAGACAATGTAAAAGGTCTAAAAAAGCAAGCAACACAAGATGGTCAAAACAGGTCCATAGACTTGTTCCATTGCAAAGAATCTACAGGAAACAACATACACATGAACCAGATTGCAAACATGTGTGCCAATGCAAAGACAAGTGCAATGATCAGATCAGAGAGAAAATGAAATATCTACATACATGATATATCACGAAGACAGATGCAGAGCAAATGAGATGAAGATGACTCAGTCACAGAGCAGTTCATTGAAGAATTAAAAAAGCATGAAAACATGTTCTATCATAAGGAGTCATCAGGAGCAGTTGATGAATGAATCAAGAGACAGGAGATCATAAGATTAAATGGTGAAGATTACTCCGAAGTATTTTGTCGAATAAAGGGATTGCAGACAAAGAACATAAACCAAGTCTGCAAACATGATCAGAGTCACAGAGTTGATACAAGGCTAAAGACATGATTTATTCCAGCATTGGATAAATCTAGGTGGGAAAATACAAACACATAGCAAAGAGCATAATGCTATGAAACAGGTCTGTCAACATGTTCCATTATTCATCACAAAAGCAGGCTCAAGATAAAGTTTGAGGAATGAGTGAGAAGGGGTTTGTTACAAGCTATGTGTCCACCAAACACAATATATGGAGGGCCTGGTTTTGTACCAGTTCCCTTATGCAGTGCAGTATTTAAAGGACATAGGATATTACCGTGGAAAACTCCTTACTCAGGGGATTATAAACCATGACCTACCGCAGTAGGATTTCAACTCCACTATACGAGTAATTTCAGGTTACAACTTTATCGTAAGTTAGGAATTAACTCCCATAATCCCTCACCCTTACAATAACGCTTATGCAACCTAGGAACTAACGCCCATAGTCCTTCCATACTTGCAATACTGCGACTGCAAGCCACTCCACTTAGCTAACTTTAGCTAAGGACCACTAAGGTTGACTACTTCTAGCCACACCCAACTAATAAACCTAAGCTAAATCTAGCCGAGGGTACCACTTAATAGATTGAAAGATAAACTTCCTAATAACTACTAAGAATTTGATATACCTACAACAACTTCCTTTTTTGGAAGAGTAGGTATACAATTTAAAGCACATGAACAAAGACTTACAACAACCTAAAGAACATAGACTAAACTCATATCAGGATCTAGTTCTTCATCTTGAAATTAACTTTGTTCTTGAGAGATCTTGCAAACTTGTGTCGGCAGCTTTCCACGATTTAGATTCGGTTCTCAAGTCTACTAAATATTTTGCCATCATGTTGTATATATAGTGGGAGCATGTGGGGTAAAAAGAGACCATTCTTCAATTTGACCTATAGCATGGGTCAACTCAAAGCTGTACTTGTGTTCAGTAAGCGGCTCGACTTTACAGTTGTCTCTGCCGATAGTGCAAGGTGCACAGAGAGCAGATCACAGACTAGGTCTCTTATTTGGTTCTTAAAATAGTTTGAAAATCATCAAAACACGAATGCACTTGGAACTATCAATTTTTCCCTTTTTGATGATGACAAACTCATAAACTGATATTCCCCTTGAGAACTAGCTTCCTACTTGTTCCCCTTGCGAAGAAGACCATCATTGTTAAGGCACCTACAACATGTGAGCAACATAATGCACCTGTAACATGTGTTAGCAACAACTCAACAAATCCACTGTACTCTTTCTCATAACACAGCATGTCTTCCCCCTTAGTTCAGCAGCATGTTTTCCAGCATATCCACTGTCATATCCACTGTCACATCCACTGTACTCTTCCTCACAACACAATGATCCCATCACAAATATTCTCATTCATTTCCCCCTTTTGGCATCATCAGAAAAGCAACCATAGTGTAGCTAGTAAGAGGTACAAGTATAGAATATCACAACTAGAATCAACATGAGCAAGCAAGAAAAAGTGCATAATAATTTAAAAGCCCAAGAATAGGAAGTAGTTCAAACAGTACAAATAAATGTCAAAGTAAACTACTAATATGCCAGTCAGACAAGAAGGATAGAAAGCATGGGGGTTAAGACATCAGCCAAGGGAGGACAAGGGAAGGTAGCAGAGACTAAAGGAACATGCTAGAAGCCGATTACTGGGGGTGATCCAAGGTTTGAAGAAGATTGTCAATTTTCTCAGTATGAGCGCCCTGATCTTGGAGCATCTGGTTCCTGAGATCTTCCACTTTGATCTTCAACTAATCCCTCAGATGATCATTCTCACCTTTTATCTGCTTGATTTTTGCATGTGTTGCCTTCAGGGATTTGGTGAGAACATAGATAGTGGAACCTACTCCTTTAGGTGCACAGTCACAATCTTCCAGAGCAGCCATGGAGATCATATTTTCTTCTGTTCCTAAAGTGGTTGTGCCAGTCTGCACATTAAGGTGCCCAAGAACCTTTGTCAGGAAAAAGCCATAAGCAAGATCAGGATCATTTTCATTAGTGCTCACCGCATTAATCATGTGATTGATCATGATTGTTGGTAGATTGTTCGGTTAAAGAGTTGACAAAGCTTCCATGAGTACCATATGTTCTGAAATAACACTGCTATCCCTTGCACTTCTTGGTATGAGCACCTTGTCTACAAACTCGAAAACCAGTTGACAAGTGGGCACGAGATCCTGTTTGAGAAGCTTTACTGGATGGACTAACCTGCCTTCCTTAACGATCACATTTTTTAAGGAAGTGGAAACCCTTTTAGTTATATCCCTCAGCCTTTAGGTTGATACTCCCAAGATTTCGGCAAGTACTGCTTCAGTCAGCACAAAGTATGTCATATTCACTGTTAAGGCCAGAGCACTATCATCAAGATTGTTATATCCCGTATTTTTGAACCTCGGAGCATCTGCTGGGGTGGGGCCCACATACCGAGATTTTTTTTGGAACATCTGAAAAGTCATATGAATCACATATGTAAAGTTAAACACAACTCATGAAGTACCTTTGGACCAAATCAAAGTGGAAACCCTCCAAACGAATATTTTTAAGAAAACGTTTTCGGGTGACCTGACTTTGGGGGGCAAAAACTGTATTGTAAGTTTGGAATTTCGAAAATACCTTGAAATAGAAGTTGTAGATAATTGAATTAGCTTTCCATCCATAGGTCGTGGGTTCCCAGGTGACGTCGGTACAAGGAGATATGAACGTTTTAAGGTCGAAGGGTCAGTGGGCTAGGCCCAACTCGGGACCAACCGAGTTGGCCCAAAAAAATGAAAAAACAAATTAGGCCCAAGTGAGGAGCCATTCGGCCATGGTCCATAAAAAGGATCCAAGCCCATGGAATTAAGTCATGTGGTCAATGAATAAAAGACCACTTAATCATCCAAATTCCATAGAACTTTCAAGAGAAAGAATAGGAGGAAAAACAAGAGAAAAACAAGAACAAAAAGAGGGCATTTCGGGTTTGGCCATAGAAAAATCACCCCTCAAAATCTTGCCTCTAAAATTATTTTCTTGTTGAATTCCTACTAAATTAAGTGTCCTCTACAACTTGGTGTAATTGTTTTGGAAGAAGGAGCACTTATTTCTTCAAGTTGACAACTTGTTCAAGTGAAGAAGTTTGTAGAAAAAGGTAAGAATCAATTCCTTTCTCTTATGTTATGAAGGTTTGTTTATGTTGTGGTATGTGGAAATGAGTAGAAATTATGGAAATAAGGAAGTTTGCAAAGTGGGTATGTATATATATATGTAGCCATGGGTGTATATATGTTGTATACATATATGAGTTGAATTTTATGTTGCATTCTAGTTGTGGTTATGATGGAAATTATATTGGGAATGAAAGTTGAATGAATTTTGGTTGAAGTTGGAATGTAGATGATTATGTCACTTTAGAATAATTTTGTGATATTATGGAAATGAAGTTGTTAAGATGTGAATTATGATTATGGTTGATGAATTTGGAAGTTGGAAACTTGTTATGAAATTATATGCCAAAGATTTGATGTTTTGCATAAGTTATGCTTTTGGCGAAAAAGTGTATATCATGTATATCAAGTGTATATCCTAAGGGAAATGGTATGAGATGTCTTTAGATTTATATGGTGATGATCATGATGGTTGTTGAATATGAAATTATTGATCTTAGTTGAAAGTTGGGTTGAATTGAAGATTATGTCAACTTGTGAGAAAAATGACTAGTTGAAGGATATTTGTGTTTTTAATGTTCATTGTTGATATTGTTGTTGTCGTTTGGGTTGTTGTTGATGATTTATAGCCGAGTTGAATTCTCGGGGTGTCATATGTATAGGGGAAGTGCTGCCGAAATTTCGGTAGCCAAATATGCTTAAAGTTGAAATAATGGCATTAATAATTCACAATTGGTAAACTTGACCAATTGCAGTTTTTCGACGAAACGGGAAGTGAGTTTGGAAAGGCTTAAGGAGCGCGAAAGGTATGTAAAGCAACCCCAATTCTTCCCTTGGCATGCCCCTAGTGTGTTAGGGTCGGATCCGGGCCTCGAAGGACCTCTTGGCCCTCGGAATCCGCAAGACAAAATTTCAGTTTTTCCTTCAGTAGAATTGAACCATTTTGATACGCTTTTTCTGAAATTATGCAATTGTGCTCTAAATTACTCAGAAAGTCATAGGATGTTTGTATAACCTTCGTAGATGATATTATATGTTTAGAGGGCACACTTTGAGCCCGCCGCCTTATTTGTTCTGAGGCGGGCCCACTATTTACGTTTTTGCCCCTAATGTGTTAAAGCTTCCTTTTTAAGCGATTTTTGAAAGAAATGTTTTAATTACCCTACTAATCGCTTAACGAATATAATTTTAAATATTCTGTTAAATATTATAAATTATTTTGACACCCGGAATGACTTCGGGAAAGTCAGACTTCTGTAATTTATTATGATATCCGGAATACATTTATTATGATTCCGTCCGACTCCATTTGATTTGTTTGTCTTTGCTACGCCTCATCGAGTCTTTGAAAATACTTATGATATTTTTAAATTGCATTAGTCTCTCACTACTCCATTCGTGGATGTCCCAATGTTTCCCACACTGAGCCCGGGCCAGGATATGTTGTCAAGCGTAATTCTCTGCATTGTTCGCCGCGCCCCGATGTGAGGGGGCAGGTATACGCGTACATGGGTCTGTGGAGTATGATGTGCCATGTCCGCCTATTCTGATCTGATCTGTTATGGCCATTCTGATATGACATTTTATGATACGGGGCCACGCCCCCTTTTCTGATTCCTCTGTATTGTGGCACCAGTGTGGGAGGGTGACCACGTTCTGTCTGCCGAGTCCCGTGGCAGGGATCGGATATGATATGACATATGTTTCTGTACACATTCTGTCTGATTTGGAAATATGCATTTGACACTCTGGATTTTGTACCCATTTTCTGTAATCATTATGATTTGACTTCTGTGATTCCGCTTTACATATTCAGTACATATTTCGTACTGACCCCCTTTCTTCGGGGGCTGCGTTTTCATGCCGCGCAGGTACTAACGACAGGTTCGCTGATCCACACGTTTAGGATCCTATTTCTGCTATTTGGGGCGCTCTCTTCTACAGAGCCCATCTTTTGGTACAGTCTGTCACTGCTATCTGGATATGTACTTTGTTCAGGGTATGACGGGGCCCTGTCCCGTCTTATGATTATGATATGTTCTGTAGAGGTCTGTGGATACATCTGTGTGGGTTCTGTACATATGTTTGGGATATTCTGTTCTGTGATGGCCTTATCGGCCTATGTGTGCCAAGTCTGCTTTTCTGCTAAGTTCTGTAGCGACCACTAATATTATTATTATATTATTATTCTGTTAATATGCTAATTTGGGGTATCGGGTACGTATAGGTGCCCAGCTCGGGCACTGGTCGCGGCCCACGGGGTTGGGTCGTGACAAAAGTGGTATCAGAGCGGTTCGTCCTCGGAATGTCCATAGACCGTGTCTAGTAGAGTCTTGTTTATTGGTGTGTTGTGCACCACACCTATAAACAGGAGGCTACAGGGCATTTAGGATACTACCCTTCTTTCTGTCTTAGATCGTGCGATAGAGCTGTGTTATCAGGATGACCCCTTCCTAACGAGTGGCTATATTTGCAGATATGCCTCCAAAAAAGGCGACAGCGGCCCAAAAGGCCAAGTCAGTTGCCGTAGGAGAGACTAGCCGGGTCCAGAGGACTACCAGGGCCCAGGTATATATTGCTCCGGAGACTTTGCCCCAGACAGAGGGTTCTTCTACACCGCCACTCGTGGAGGAGATTGGGGCAGCCGTAGCTGCAGATCGGGGGACGGCTCCACTGCCAGCTCCCGCAGTTCCAGTACCTGAGCCTCCAGCTCCACGGCCAGGCACTGAGGATCAGTCTATGAGGGAGGCAGTCCAGTTGCTGACTAGACTTGTGGCAGGGCAGGTTCAGGGGCATGGACTGGGAGGTGACCGGGCAGTCAGGCGTGATAGTTCGAGAGCCCGTGAGTTTTTGACTTGTAACCCTCCAGAGTTCTTCGGGACAAAGCCCGAGGAGGATCCTGAGGAGTTTATTAGGAAGATGCGACGCACTCTAGATTTGATTAATGCTTCCGAGACAGAGTCAGTCGCGTTAGCTTCGTACCGGTTATATGATGTGGCGGCAAACTGGTACGAGTCATGGGGGCTATCCAGGGGGGACGGTGCTCCTCCAGCAGTTTGTGGCGATTTTTCTCAGGCATTTCTTGGACACTTTCTGCCCCCAGAGTTGCGACGAGCCAGATCTGATAGATTCTTATTATTGAGGCAGAAGGGCCGCAGTATTCGGGACTATAGTTTGGAGTTTGATTCCTTGGCCCGATATGCACCTACTGTGGTGGCTACTATGGCGGACCGGATGCATAGATATATTATGGGGCTGGATCGGTATTTTGTTGATAGCTGCTTAGTATTGGCTGCTCAGCCCGGTATGGACATTGCCCGTATCCAGGCCCATGCCCAGGGCATGGAGGATCGGGGCAGAGGAGGACACCAGCCTGATAGGGGCCAGGATCGGAGACAGCCCAAGAGGGCCAGGTCATTTGGAGACTTTCGGGGCAGACAGCCCCAACAGCCGCAGCAGCCTAGCAGATTTTCATCTCAGCCGGCGCAGAGCGCGCCTCCCCAGCCTGCAGGTCGCAGATTCGATAGCCCAGGGTATTCAGGAGCAGGCCACAGCTCCAGGGCTTCAGGTTCGCGGACAGATAGGGGTTCTGGTCAGATGAGGCCACCCAGGGTTCAGTGTTCTTTTTGCGGCAGATACCATACGGGAGAGTGCTACAGAGCCACCGGTGCATGCTTTTCTTGTGGCCGTCAGGGCCATTCTGTGAGAGATTGCCCGTATAAGGGTAGTTCGGGTGGTGCAGCGCAGCCTACCGGATCAGCCGCTGGGTCTTCATCTTCGTCAGTGGCTATGCGCCCTAGGGGGCTGGGTATTTCGGCACCAGCGGGTCGCGACAGAGGCCGTGGTGGAGCTTCTGGTATTAGCGGTCCTTCGAACCGTATTTATGCTTTGGCCAGCCGCCAGGATCAGGAGGCATCTCCTAATGTCGTTACAGGTACTTTATTGGTCTTCTCTCGGTCTGTGTATGCATTAATTGATCCAGGTTCAACTTTATCATATATTTCACCTCTTGTTGCCGGTAAAATTGGTATTATGTCTGAACCTATAGAGCCATTTGAGGTAGCCACACCGATAGGGGACTTTATTGTAGCGAAACAGGTTTATAAAGACTGTTCTGTGATTGTATGTGGCCGTGATACTAAGGCAGATCTGGTAGAGTTAGATATGACTGAATTTGATGTTATTATGGGTATGGACTGGCTAGCTTCCTGTTATGCTAATGTTGACTGCCAGAATAAGGTGGTTCGCTTCCAGTTTCCCGGGGAGCCAGTTTTAGATTGGGCTGGAAATACAGCATCGCCGAAAGGTAAGTTTATTTCATACCTTAAGGCAAAGAAAATGATTAAAAAGGGTTATATCTATCATCTGGTACGGGTGCAAGACTTGGACGCAGAGACGCTGACACTTCAATCAGTCCCCGTGATTAATGAGTTTCCAGATGTTTTTCCCGACGAGCTTCCAGGTCTTCCTCCAGAGCGGGAGATAGATTTCTCTATTGACTTACTCCCAGACACTCAGCCTATCTCTATTCCTCCGTATAGAATGGCGCCTGCAGAATTAAAGGAGTTGAAGGAGCAGCTGAAAGATTTGTTGGATAAGGGCTTCATCAGACCTAGTACTTCGCCTTGGGGAGCCCCGGTATTATTTGTGCGTAAGAAGGACGGGTCGCTGCGTATGTGTATTGATTATCGGCAGCTGAATAAGGTAACTATAAAGAATAAATACCCCCTCCCCAGGATTGATGATTTGTTTGATCAGCTGCAGGGCGCTAAGTGTTTTTCGAAGATAGATCTTCGATCCGGTTACCACCAGGTGCGAGTACGAGAGGCCGATATCCCTAAGACAGCTTTCCGTACCCGATATGGGCATTACGAGTTCAGGGTTATGTCTTTTGGGCTGACAAATGCTCCCGCAGTATTCATGGATTTGATGAACCGGGTATTCAGGCCATTCTTGGATATGTTTGTAATTGTATTCATTGATGATATCCTGGTTTATTCTTGGTCTGAGGCGGAGCACGCAGATCATCTGAGATCGGTATTAGGGGTACTCCGGCATCAGAAGTTATATGCGAAATTTTCTAAGTGCGAATTCTGGCTATCTTCAGTGGCCTTCTTGGGGCATATTATTGCAGCTGATGGTGTCCGGGTGGACACACAGAAGATTGAGGCCGTGAAGAATTGGCCCAGACCTACGACGCCCACAGAGGTACGCAGTTTCCTGGGGTTAGCAGGTTATTACAGGAGGTTTGTGGAGAAGTTTGCTTCGATTTCAGCGCCTTTGACAAGGCTGACTCAGAAGGGAGCTAAGTTCCAGTGGTCTGACGCTTGTGAACTGAGCTTCCAGTTGCTAAAGGAGAAGCTGACTACAGCCCCAGTTCTGACTCTTCCAGAGGGACCGGACGGGTATGTTATTTATTGTGACGCTTCTGGCATGGGGTTAGGCTGTGTATTGATGCAGCACGGCAGAGTTATAGCGTATGCTTCCCGGCAGCTCAAAAAGCATGAGAAGAATTATCCTACCCACGATCTGGAGCTCGCAGCGGTGATTCATGCTCTGAAGATATGGAGACACTATTTATATGGCGTTCATGTGGATATCTATACTGATCATAAGAGTCTCCAGTATATTTTCAGGCAGAGAGAGCTTAATTTGCGACAGCGGAGGTGGCTGGAGCTTCTGAAAGATTATGACGTGGATATTCTGTATCATCCGGGTAAGGCTAATATTGTTGCCGATGCGCTCAGTCGGAAGTCTATGGGCAGTTTGGCCGATTTACAGCCAGACAGGAGAGAGATAGCCCGTGATATTCAGCAGTTGGCTAGTCTCGGGGTTCGTCTGGCCGATTCTGGAGATACACGGATTTCTGTTCGAGGGGTTTCTGAGTCATCTATCAGGGACGATATTAAGCGGCATCAGTTTGAGGATCTTGTCTTAGCTCGGTACAGGGACACAGCCTATGATAAGGAGAGGACTCCGTTCGAGTTTTCACCGGACGGCACTATGTTATACAGAGGCAGGTTGTGTGTACCTGATATTGCAGGCCTTCGGCAACAGGTTATGAGCGAGGCACATTATGCTCGCTATTCGGTCCATCCTGGGTCTACTAAGATGTACCATGATCTCCGATGCTTATACTGGTGGGACGGCATGAAGCGGGATATTGCAGAGTTCGTCGCCCAGTGCCCTAATTGTCAGCAGGTCAAGATTGAGCATCAGAAGCCGGGTGGACTGTTGCAGGAGATGGAAATCCCGACTTGGAAGTGGGAGGTTATTAATATGGACTTCATTACAGGTTTGCCTCGCACTCCACGGAAGTATGATTCCATCTGGATCGTCGTTGATAGGCTGACGAAATCAGCCCATTTTCTTCCCGTCAGGACTACTTATTCCGCCGAGGATTATGCCAGGCTCTATATTAGAGAGATTGTGAAGCTTCACGGAGTTCCTATATCTATTATTTCTGACAGAGGCGCCCAGTTTACGGCGCGTTTCTGGAGGTCGTTTCAGGAGGGTCTAGGGACTCAGGTGAGTCTGAGCACAGCCTTTCATCCTCAGAGCGACGGACAGGCCGAGCGCACTATACAGACGCTGGGGGATATGTTGCGGGCCTGCGTTATTGATTTCAGAGGCAGCTGGGATGATCACTTGCCATTGATTGAGTTTGCATATAATAACAGTTACCATTCCAGCATCCAGATGGCTCCGTACGAGGCTCTATATGGCAGGAAATGCAGATCGCCGATTGGCTGGTTTGATATTGGCGAGTCAGAATTGATTGGCCTAGATATGGTCCAGCAGGCCGTGGACAAGGTAAAACTTATTCGAGAGCGACTGTTGGCAGCCCAGAGTCGACAGAAGTCATACGCGGATAAACGACGTCGACCATTGGAGTTTCAGGTAGGCGATTGGGTATTTCTGAAGGTATCGCCTATGAAAGGCGTGATGCGGTTCGGCAGAAAGGGTAAGCTCAGTCCGCGTTATATTGGGCCTTATCAGATTGTTCGGAAGGTTGGAAATGTCGCCTATGAGTTAGATTTGCCACCTGATTTGGAAGCGGTACATCCGGTATTCCATGTCTCTATGCTTCGCAGATGCATTGGTGACCCTTCCAGAGTATTCCCTGCTAATGATATTCAGGTGACGGAGCAGTTATCGTACGAGGAGAAGCCCGTATCTATTTTGGATCGCCAGGTCAGGAGGCTCCGAAATAAAGATGTGGCCTCCGTTAAGGTACTGTGGCGGAATGATAACCGGGAGGAGATGACCTGGGAGTCGGAAGAAGAAATGAAGAAGAAATATCCTCATCTGTTCTCTATACCCACAGGTAACCTTAAATCCCTGCTTTAATTTATTCCAATATCAATCGTGTGTCATATGTGATGTCTGTAAACATGAACTCCCCCAAAGTATTTTCAAACCCGATGAGATTAACTTAACATTCGAGGACGAATGTTCTAAAGGGGGGGAGGATGTTATATCCCGTATTTTTGAACCTCGGAGCATCTGCTGGGGTGGGGCCCACATACCGAGATTTTTTTTGGAACATCTGAAAAGTCATATGAATCACATATGTAAAGTTAAACACAACTCATGAAGTACCTTTGGACCAAATCAAAGTGGAAACCCTCCAAACGAATAGTTTTAAGAAAACGTTTTCGGGTGACCTGACTTTGGGGGGCAAAAACTGTATTGTAAGTTTGGAATTTCGAAAATACCTTGAAATAGAAGTTGTAGATAATTGAATTAGCTTTCCATCCATAGGTCGTGGGTTCCCAGGTGACGTCGGTACAAGGAGATATGAACGTTTTAAGGTCGAAAGGTCAGTGGGCTAGGCCCAACTCGGGACCAACCGAGTTGGCCCAAAAAAATGAAAAAAAAAATCAGGCCCAAGTGAGGAGCCATTCGGCCATGGTCCATAAAAAGGATCCAAGCCCATGGAATTAAGTCATGTGGTCAATGAATAAAAGACCACTTAATCATCCAAATTCCATAGAACTTTCAAGAGAAAGAATAGGAGGAAAAACAAGAGAAAAACAAGAACAAAAAGAGGGCATTTCGGGTTTGGCCATAGAAAAATCACCCCTCAAAATCTTGCCTCTAAAATTATTTTCTTGTTGAATTCCTACTAAATTAAGTGTCCTCTACAACTTGGTGTAATTGTTTTGGAAGAAGGAGCACTTATTTCTTCAAGTTGACAACTTGTTCAAGTGAAGAAGTTTGTAGAAAAAGGTAAGAATCAATTCCTTTCTCTTATGTTATGAAGGTTTGTTTATGTTGTGGTATGTGGAAATGAGTAGAAATTATGGAAATAAGGAAGTTTGCAAAGTGGGTATGTATATATATATGTAGCCATGGGTGTATATATGTTGTATACATATATGAGTTGAATTTTATGTTGCATTCTAGTTGTGGTTATGATGGAAATTATATTGGGAATGAAAGTTGAATGAATTTTGGTTGAAGTTGGAATGTAGATGATTATGTCACTTTAGAATAATTTTGTGATATTATGGAAATGAAGTTGTTAAGATGTGAATTATGATTATGGTTGATGAATTTGGAAGTTGGAAACTTGTTATGAAATTATATGCCAAAGATTTGATGTTTTGCATAAGTTATGCTTTTGGCGAAAAAGTGTATATCATGTATATCAAGTGTATATCCTAAGGGAAATGGTATGAGATGTCTTTAGATTTATATGGTGATGATCATGATGGTTGTTGAATATGAAATTATTGATCTTAGTTGAAAGTTGGGTTGAATTGAAGATTATGTCAACTTGTGAGAAAAATGACTAGTTGAAGGATATTTGTGTTTTTAATGTTCATTGTTGATATTGTTGTTGTCGTTTGGGTTGTTGTTGATGATTTATAGCCGAGTTGAATTCTCGGGGTGTCATATGTATAGGGGAAGTGCTGCCGAAATTTCGGTAGCCAAATATGCTTAAAGTTGAAATAATGGCATTAATAATTCACAATTGGTAAACTTGACCAATTGCAGTTTTTCGACGAAACGGGAAGTGAGTTTGGAAAGGCTTAAGGAGCGCGAAAGGTATGTAAAGCAACCCCAATTCTTCCCTTGGCATGCCCCTAGTGTGTTAGGGTCGGATCCGGGCCTCGAAGGACCTCTTGGCCCTCGGAATCCGCAAGACAAAATTTCAGTTTTTCCTTCAGTAGAATTGAACCATTTTGATACGCTTTTTCTGAAATTATGCAATTGTGCTCTAAATTACTCAGAAAGTCATAGGATGTTTGTATAACCTTCGTAGATGATATTATATGTTTAGAGGGCACACTTTGAGCCCGCCGCCTTATTTGTTCTGAGGCGGGCCCACTATTTACGTTTTTGCCCCTAATGTGTTAAAGCTTCCTTTTTAAGCGATTTTTGAAAGAAATGTTTTAATTACCCTACTAATCGCTTAACGAATATAATTTTAAATATTCTGTTAAATATTATAAATTATTTTGACACCCGGAATGACTTCGGGAAAGTCAGACTTCTGTAATTTATTATGATATCCGGAATACATTTATTATGATTCCGTCCGACTCCATTTGATTTGTTTGTCTTTGCTACGCCTCATCGAGTCTTTGAAAATACTTATGATATTTTTAAATTGCATTAGTCTCTCACTACTCCATTCGTGGATGTCCCAATGTTTCCCACACTGAGCCCGGGCCAGGATATGTTGTCAAGCGTAATTCTCTGCATTGTTCGCCGCGCCCCGATGTGAGGGGGCAGGTATACGCGTACATGGGTCTGTGGAGTATGATGTGCCATGTCCGCCTATTCTGATCTGATCTGTTATGGCCATTCTGATATGACATTTTATGATACGGGGCCACGCCCCCTTTTCTGATTCCTCTGTATTGTGGCACCAGTGTCGGGAGGGTGACCACGTTCTGTCTGCCAAGTCCCGTGGCAGGGATCGGATATGATATGACATATGTTTCTGTACACATTCTGTCTGATTTGGAAATATGCATTTGACACTCTGGATTTTGTACCCATTTTCTGTAATCATTATGATTTGACTTCTGTGATTCCGCTTTACATATTCAGTACATATTTCGTACTGACCCCCTTTCTTCGGGGGCTGCGTTTTCATGCCGCGCAGGTACTGACGACAGGTTCGCTGATCCACACGTTTAGGATCCTATTTCTGCTATTTGGGGCGCTCTCTTCTACAGAGCCCATCTTTTGGTACAGTCTGTCACTGCTATCTGGATATGTACTTTGTTCAGGGTATGACGGGGCCCTGTCCCGTCTTATGATTATGATATGTTCTGTAGAGGTCTGTGGATACATCTGTGTGGGTTCTGTACATATGTTTGGGATATTCTGTTCTGTGATGGCCTTATCGGCCTATGTGTGCCAAGTCTGCTTTTCTGCTAAGTTCTGTAGCGACCACTAATATTATTATTATATTATTATTCTGTTAATATGCTAATTTGGGGTATCGGGTACGTATAGGTGCCCAGCTCGGGCACTGGTCGCGGCCCACGGGGTTGGGTCGTGACAAAGATGAAGTAGATTCATATACAGTTCCATTACTTCAGCTTCATACACACAAGGAGCCAGTGGAGTAAGGAGATGATTCCACTTTGGAAATTCCACCATCTCCCACAGTTCTTTCATCTGTCTCTTCTTTTAGGTTTACCTCAATCATCATCCCAAAGAGAATCTTCTACGTTTGGAGATGTTCCTTTCTTATTTCAATTTCATGTCTCTCAACGACACTTGGCCTCCGTTTATTTTGTGAGGAAGATTGAGTATTACTTTCTTCTCCTCTTGTGTCCACCTCTCCTCATGTAATTTCCTTTGATTTCCTTTTCTTGTTTTCCTTCATTCCCCCAGAGATTTGATTTCGCACTAAGCGAAGTATGATATCATCATCAGAGTCAACATTTTCTCCTGAGTTTTCTTTTGAGGCACCAGGTGCTTTAGCGCAAATGGGACACCAAGTTTTCTTCTCGGGGTGAGAGATGGGTATGACATCTACAGTCATTTCTATCGTATTAAAATTTTCGACCTGTTTTCGTTCAGAGTTATCGATGTTACCTCTTCCTATTTTAACCTCTTTGCTAGTTTCATCCGATTTTTTTTGAAAAGGAGTCTGACGAACTTTCCTCATGATTTAAGGGTCCTCTTAGTTCAAAGACAACAGATAGAGATGTAGACATAATTTGGTTAGAGGAGATTGAGTGCTCTGAGGATGACGATTGGGAGTTCATTTAGATTTGTCTTGAAGGATGGTTTTGAGATATTTGTACTCGGTAAGAGTGATGAGATAGGAGTTGGTTCAGCTGCCCTGTATAGGATAGACAAAAGAATGAGAAGTTTGACAGTCTGACGATTTTGGTAAGTGAAGAGAGAGAAGGAATAGAAAGATGTATTTAAGGTGTTCGAGATGACATTTTAGGACTGGTGTGAGAGACTAGAAGGGGATGGATCATGTTCCACTTCACCCAAACAGGCAGCACATTCTCTTCTGAGGTCCTTTCTTTTGAGAACCAGTTTGTGCCCAAACTTGCTTTCCTTTTGATGAAGTCTTTGTTCCTCTGAAAAGATTCAATTCTTGCTTTTCAAGACTCCTTGTGGTGACCTTCATGCCCGCAATGAGTGCAGAGCCAATTCTCAATGGTAGAGACATACTTGCTGTGGGGATTGTAAGGTGTCTTCTTGTAATGAATTCCTTCCCTACCGCTTCCTTTACTCTTATACATGGAGGTAATTACGTCAGAGGACCAGGTCCACTTGAGAGTTTTATCAAGATCAAGCTTAATTCTGTTCAAGTCTTCCTTCAATTGCTTGCTCCTCTCGACTTCAGGAGTGAGACTTAGCTTTGCCTTTTTGATCTCATCTTCAAGCTCCAAGTGAATTTTACTAGCTTCACCTTTCCCTTTAAGAGAAGCTCCTGTGTCCCCTTTTATTTGACCTTCCAAGATAATATTCATCTGATTCGTCTTATCAACCTGCTCTCTCATCTCTCTAATCGACACCAACAAATTATCTCTTTCAGGTTCGAAAATTCTGATTTCAAGATTTAGTGCATCCTTTTCAGCAATAAGGGCATGATAGGCATCAATAGACACACCTCTTCCACTTCATCACACTCGTCCTTATCGTCTGAATATGACTTTTACATGAGGAAAAGGATAGACTTATACTTGGAGACTTCATTTTCAATGACCACCATGAATGTATCCCCTATGTCGTCCTCATCTTTAGACTCACTAGAGGAGTCCCTTAATGTAGCAAGTGCCTGCTTCACTATTTCATCAGCAGTTTCCTTTCTTCTTAGCCTTTTGTTAGCGAGCTGGTTTCTCCTTGCAGTCTTGTCATAATTGTCCTGTTTACTCAGAGAGCACTTTTTATCAAAATGATCAGGTCTACCATACCTATGGCAGAGATAGTCATTTCCTCTGGAGTTTCTGCTGTAGCTTCCTGCCTTCGGGATCCCACCACTTCTTCGGATCAGTTCAATAAATCTTCATGTGAGATATGCCAGCTCAAATTCATAATCACTTGAGTCTTCAGCCATGATAAAATCGTGCATCCTAGTCTTCCGCCACCTATCGTATTGTCCATTAAATCTAGGTGGCCTGGTGAAAGACTGTCCTTCTTCTATATTTGGTGGGGCTACCATTTTTTAGATTCTTTCTAGGTGTTAACCTTTTAGAAAGCACCTGCTCCGATACTAATTGTTACAGGCTATGCGTCCACTAAACACAATATATGGGGGACCTGGTTGTGTACCAATTCCCTTATGCAGTGCAATATGTAAAGGACATAGGATGTTACCGTAGAAAACTCCTTGCACAAGGGATTAAAAATCACGACCTACCCCAGTAGGATTTCAACTTAACTATACGAGCAACTTCAGGTTACAAGTCTATCGTAAGCTAGGAATTAACTCCCATAATCCCTCACCCTTACAATAATGCTTATGGAACCTAGGAACTAACCCCCGTAGTCCCTCCACACTTGCAATACTTCGATTGCAAGCCAATCCACTTAGCTAAGGACCACTAAGGTTGACTACCTCTAGCCACACCAAACTAATACACCTAAGCTAAATCTAGCCGAGGGTACCACTTAATAGATTGAAAGGTAAACTTTCGAACAACTACTAAGAATTCGATATACCTACAACAAATTCCTTTTTGGGAAGAGTAGGTTTACAATTTAAAGCATATGAACAAAGACTTATAACAACCTAAAGAACATAGACTAAACTCATATCAGGATCTGGTTCTTCAGCTTGAAAGTAACTTTGATCTTGAGAGATCTTGAGAACTTATGTCGGTAGCTTTGCACGATTTAGATTCGATTATCAAGTCTACCAAATATGTTGCCATCATGTTGTATTTATAGTGGGAGCATGTGGGGTGAAAAGATACCACTCTTCAATTTCACCTAAAGCATGGCCAAACTCACAGCTGTACTTATGTGTGCAGCAAGTGGCTCGACTTTACAACTATCTCTGCCGACAATGCAATGTGCACAGAGAGCAGATATCTTATCTGGTTCTGAAAAATAGTTTGACAATCATCAAAACAAGAATGCACTTGGAACTATCAGGGATTATGAAACGGGTTCCTAAACATGTTCCATCTTAGACAGTGCAGAGATTCAGAGGTGGACGAGCCAGGTGGATGAAACTGGTTCGTAAACATGTTCCAGCGCAAGTCCTACACCAACAAGGATTTGCAGCTTTATGGTAAAGACTTGGAGGTCAAGTTTAAAAGATCCTTGCCATAATTATACAAGGTTCTTCTGGCTCCTACAAGGACAATAAAGTCGATCCAAAAGGGAAGAATCCCAATTCAACAAAAACCCTGATATATCTCATGGGTGTACTAGAAGAGGGTTTTGTATTTGCCAACTTGCTGTGCACTCAATGCTATATATATCCAAGTCTTACCAAGAAGAAGTTTTGCAAACCCACAAAGGGAGAATTCAGAATATTGAGCTATCAAAAGATTTATCAAGAATATTCAGATTCTAGGCGTGCGTCCCTCGTACTAGAAGAAGATTGAAGAAACAGTATAATACGGTTATGTTTTACATTTCTTGAGTCTAGAAAACTTGTATTTAGTTGGGCTATCGAGTTGTATCTTTATACTCTTTATTAGAAACATTACATTTAGACACAAAACGTTGTAAATTCAACTTCAAGTTGGGGATCGACTTGAAGGTTGCCTACTAGTCTAGGGAGATTAGTGAGATAGCAAGTAGAGGTTAGTTCCTAGGTTACAGAGTCTGCAATTTAAATTTGCAAAGGCTCACAGTTGTAGTGGAGTTTGGGGTAAATCCAACAGTGGTGTAGCTCGTGATTTTTATCACCCTTGTGAGCTAGGTGGTTTCCACGTAAAAATCTTAGTGTTCTTTACTTACCTGCAATTTATATTCTAGTAGACGCTAGCATAGAACATGTAGAGTAACTTGTTCCATTCTATAGGCGATAATTGGATGTTGCATATGATAGCAAGTAGGTCGTGCAACCCAACAATGGGGTTATCTGTGTTTCTTTATTCATTATCAGTTAACTCAAGGGCTTCCAATATGGCCTGATATGTAGCTTCCCACTCATCAACTAACAATTCTTTCGTAAATTCTGGATTTTCTTCTTCAGTATCTAAGTTGGCCATGAGGTCAAGATTTTCCTTGTCTTCAGCAGAGGGATCGTTTCTACTATTTAGATCAGTCATTGATGTCGCTTCTTTTGTCTCATTGCCTAAATCTTTCATATCCTTTTTGTGCTCTCTTATGTTTTTTCTGAGGATAAATTTCTTGAGAACATCTGAGGGGAAATCTTCATCATTGACTATTTTCTTGTCTCTATGAATTGGGACGATCTTTGTTTCTTCATAAATTGCATGAAGAATGTCCCATATTTTATTTGCACTAATATGCGAGAGGATTTGTTAATGGACGGCGGAAGCAGTACCTTTAATAAGGAACTTCTTTGCTTTGTTATTGTAACGGCTCGCTTGGTCGTTTTGATCTTTTAGACTTATTTTCTCCAAAATACCATTCCCATAGTTTCATCTAGGCATTTATGATGTGCGGGGATAGGTGGCTTGGTCCTCGAGGTAATCAGGTGAGTTTCGCATCAGCTTTAGCGAAATTGCAAGTTCTTAAGTTAAGAAATGAAGAAGTTTGACCAAATTCAATATCGGGGGAAAATGCGTCATTTTCAAAGCTTTGTCGACTCCATCAGGTCCAGAATGTGATCTTAGAAAATTTGGAAAAGTACAAAAACATGGAGACATGGAGGGTTAGTATCAGTCAGTAAGGTGCTTTATGAGATTAACAGGAATATGTATTTGTTTGCACAATAGAAGTTTCCATGGATGCAGAATTTACCAAGAAGCTGGCCTTTCATAGTTCAACATTTAGAGAAGTTTTGCATGCCAATATCATGTAAACAAGTAATATAGAAACCACCAGAGTTAGGAAGTTTCAAATGCAACACTGATGGTGCTTCAAGGGGAAATCCTGGGCCAAGTTCTGCAGCCTTTTACATAAGAAATCATAGTGGTGATCTCATGTATGCAGGGGGAAGGAGACTATCGGATACTACAAACCTTATTGTTGAAGCTGTGGCAATTAAGGAAGGGGTGAAATATTGCATTGATCATCTTTTTCTGCCATTGATAGTAGAAACAGACTCCTTGACAATGCGGATGATTTTAGATGGTATATGGGAGGTTCCATGGAGTATTTCACTAGTGGTAAAGAGGATCCAACACTTAAGAGAAGGAAGACAAATACAAGTGATCCATTTTCTGAGAGAAGGGAACTGCTTGGTTGATTATTTCACTAACCTGGTTTTTGATTTTGCAGGTACAATACAATTTCATCATTTTCAAGAAGTTCCATCATCATGAAAAAGGCTAATCAAATTGGAAAAGGATCTAACTCCTAACTTTAGATTCTGTTCATAAGCAAAGCAAACAATATAATACCTTCAGTGCTGGGAAAAGATAAAACTGAACATAGCTTTGCATTTAGTGTGTGGTATTAACTTGATTGTTCAATCTGCTGAAGGCACTGCTATGTTTGGTGAGAAGTTCACATTGTTTGTTACTAAATACAGCAGCAAATACAAGGCTAGAGGAATGCTTATTGAGGATGCATATGGTCAGAACCTGTCTTACAAGCGCACTGCTTCACATTCTACATGATGTAATATTATAAGTGGTTCATATGATCTGGTTTATTTCTATACATGCTAGGTGATTGCAGATCCTAACATACACTACATGAGGAGATTATCATAACCAAGAATGCCTGAAGAATTCTTCAAGAGACTTTGATCCATTCCACCTGTGAGACTTGAAGGTGTGAAAAATGGATACAAGTCAAGGCCCTTGGAAAGTAGTTTTTCTCTTATAGTGCTATTAGGATTTTGTGTAATCTTAGCATTAGTTTCACTTTCTGTCTTTTCTTTTTCCCTTTCTTTTGTGTTTGATTCTACAAATTGCTTTTTTTTATTAATAAAGTACCACCAGCTTGGGTGGTTTTGAGCCCAAAAAAAAAGAATCTGATCTTTGACTTAGTTGGACTGTCAGTTCGGGTCCCGAGGCATTCCTGTGTGATTTGGATCATTGGTTGAAAATCTGGTATTTTAAAGAATTGGAGTTGACCTTGTTCAACACTAGGTCAAGACGACCCCTTTTAAGTATTTTGAGTGCGCGTCCATGTTTGTAGCATGTTTTATGATTGAAATGCATATTTAGTTTGTGTCCGAGAGGTTCCGGATGAGTTTCGGGTGCTAAAACTAAGAATTTACAATTACTGAATTTTTTGGTGCAACAATTTCAAAAATACCAATTTTGACCCTAAGTTCATCCTTAAATTTCAGACTCACTTTAAAACTTCAAAACATCATATCTCTCTTATTTTAAGACCCAATTGGGTGATTCAAAAGGATTTCTTAGGTAGAATCTCGCAAGGATTATGTTAGGCTTCTCAAAAGTGAGTTTTGTGATCATCTCGCATCAAATTTGGGGCTGGAAAGTTGCTGCATACTTTTTCTCACAAGTTTGGGAGCTCGGATTGAGGTGAGTTTAAGGCATTCTTCTCGTCTTTGCTTGGGTTTAAGAATCAAAACATTATTTCATGGTACTCCATAGATTTCTTACATTATTTAGAGTTGAATTCATGGTTGGATCTTGGAAAATTGGGGGTTATACCCTAGGTTGGATTTTTGGTAAAATAAGAAATTAAAGTTCAAGTTGGAATCTTTTAATTATATTTTCTGGATTTAAGTTATTTGAGTAGAGGGCAAACTATTTTGAAAGGAAAATTCTAGTTTAGCCGCCGGAGTTCGGGGTCACATTGTGGGATTTTAAAGCTCTAAGTTAAAATTATGAATTTCTACAAATTAGAAATAGAATTGAGGTCCCTTGAGTCGTCTTATGGATTTAGACTCTATGGGTTATGGGTAAACAGATTTTGCAATAAAATTGTAGTTTTTCCCTTGTAGGCTTGGGGTTACCTTTTTGAGTTCGTTTTTGGGTTCTGAACTAAAGTATAGTAATATGGGTATCATTGGACTCGTCTAACCTTATTGAATACTATTTGACTATATTGAACTCATTTGGCATATTTAGATGCGATAGAGCTTTCATAAGGCTTAATCTTCACTTGGAATGAGATTGGGATCATTTTGAAGCATTGACGAACGACAATCCATTCGTGAGCTATGTGACTTCAAATCTAAGGCAATTTGATACTTACTAGACCCTTTCTATAGTGCTATGTGTTTGTTAATGTAATTAAGGGGTGTAATGGGGGAGTTGGGGTCACTGTCGTTGTGAGGTGACGAGCACTTGTGTGAGTACCAATTCTGGATGGGTAACTATAATATGAAAGAAACATGTGACGTGACAGAGATTATGTGTTTAGCCTTCGGTCCTTGAAGGTGGTGGATAAATCCACTAGGTTGGTATGGTTGTTGCTTATTTGAGCTATACGACCATGTTTGATTAATACTTGTGAATATTGACTTGACTTGCATTCATCACTCCACATCTCGTCTAAATTATGAAAGAGGATATATATTCTTAATATTTAATTAATAATATGCATTTGCATGGTGTACGCATATCCATTAAATTCAATCATTATATTATTTACATATGATGATGAGATACGAGAAAGGGGCTTTAGAGGCTAGATATTGGATATGGTACATGAACGGAGTGATAATGATTTTATAGCCTATCTACTGGTACCTGATATGGTATGGGAGATATGGTATTCAGGGTGGGTATATGTACCTCATGAGTCCCCCATGGGTCACGAGAAATCTAATGTAGGAGTGTGTGTATACCGGTGCATATGGCCGTTGCATTGCATATATTTCACTCGGATTTTTTATACCATTTTTACTTGATTGACTTGTTTTCATGCCATGCCCGTCCGGATCATTGAAAAGGTTAAATCTTTATGACTTAATTGGAAAGGATTAAGCTTTATGACTGTAAATGAGAAAAGACTAAGCTTTATGACTTGATTGAAATGTGGATAGTTTAATCTTAACTGCTTAAGTGCATATAAATTGTGTAACTTATCACTAACAAAGCAATGGGGTGAGTATCGGAAGTATCAACCCTCATCATTGCTATAGCTTAGGGTCGGTCAATGATGTTGCTGGGTACACATGCTCTCACTCTACACTTGCTGTACCTTTTATGTGCAAGTTCAGATCTGGGTACGAGTAGAGGTCGAGATTCTGTTGATCACTAAGGCATACTTTGGAGTCCAAGGTGAGCATATGATAGTCATAGAGCACTAGACTTCTTTCCTATATTTATTTTGTCTTTCTCCATTTCGGATAGTGTTATGTGGAAATTTAACAATTTTATTTTGGATTAGCTCTTGTACATATGACTTCCAGGTTTTCAGAAGGTGTTTGACTTAGGCTTGTTCATATTCAAGTTATTAAGACATATTTAGTACGTTGGGTGTTTTCCTTTGCTTTTGCACTTAAATTTATAGCTTGATGCTTGCTTTTTCATTTGGGGTTTGCCTACGGGTTCGAGTAGGTGCCCTCACGATATATTTGGATTTGGGTCGTGACAAATTTGGTATCAGAGTACTAGGTTCACCGGCCTCATAAGTACAATAGCAATGTCTAGTACAGTCTGTCGATCGGTATGAAGAGCTCCGTACTTATCTTCGAGGGGCTATAGGGCATTTAGGAAACTTCTATTCATTCATTCCTTTTAATGTCATCCAGTTTAAGGTCTAAACTTATTTGTTTCAATCTCTCACTAATGGTGAGGAAACATTTTTGGGTACGTACACGAGCGGTTGGATGTGACATCACGTGTTATGGTACGAGATGTGTCACTGTGATAAGGATGCAAGATCAACTTCAGATTTTAGCTATGACTTAAAGACTCAATGGAGTTGGGTTGTGATACAGACCTTTTAGTTCAGTGATATACCTAGGAAATTGGAGTGATGGTATGAAGGACTGCATGATCTCCATGCCTTCAATGGTTAGTTAGTCAGAGCTTGAAGAAGTGCATTTATGGTATAGCAGGTGATTGGAAGAGAGTTGGTGATTTGAATTGGTATGGTTAGCGAAATAACTGAGTAATAAGCATTGCGGCTTTGAAAACTCTGCTCGACGAGGTTCTGACATATCGAGGATGATTTACTGGAGGAAGTATTGATGTGGGAATGCTTCAACATCGTTCGGATTTATTACGACAGTCTTACGACGCGAGTGTATGAATGGCAAGTCAATGATTCAGTAATGAAAGGGTATATATGTTGGTATCTTGAAGACAAGTTTAAACTTGGGAGGATCAACTGGTCATATAAGAGGATAGTGACCATGGTAAGGCAGTGAAAAGAAGTTGAAAAAAGACAAAGACAAGAAAAGTGATCCTGGTGATGAGATTCGACATGTTAGGACTTACTATGGGGTTCATTCGAAGAGTTTTCTATCTACTTACAAAGTTGAGTTGTACGAAAAGAATTTGAATAGTTTAAGTTTGGTGACACGACCGTCACAATGGTAAAGTATTCATCTGATGGGAGGAAGGGGTGTGCTATTTCTGAAAATACAAAGGAGTATAAAAGTCTTATAGGATTTTTGACAGGATGGCATTGTGGTGGTGGAGTAAGGACAAGTGGTTTGGGGTTCTCTAAGAGAATGGCTATTGCCTTTAGGCTAAGTGGGAGGAGTTTCATATGGTGATTTACCAATTACAAGAATAAGCAGTTATGACCTTTCGGTAAAGGGTAGGTTTGTAAGACCGCTTGGTATTTTATGGCTAGCGATGAAAGGGATCAATTTGGACCGAGAGGTTGTTGATTATGTGATTTACGCGACAATTGTTTGATGTGCAAGGATGATGAGTGATACTAGCATGGCATCTTTCAAAGGTTATGGTATCATACGTGGGATGTGTAATGACCCATTTCATCGTTACTATAAATTTTGAAGGAAGACCACAACTCTGGCTCCTTAAATAATGTCCTTGTCTAGTGTGTTCCGAAGAAAATTTAAGTCAACCAAAATCATTATGCGCATCCCGTAAAGGATAGAAGCATGGGCCACCAGGCTCAGCTTAACCGCCATAGCGGTGGTGTTGTCGCTATAGCGGTGAAGCTATAACGGTCTATTTACCGCCATAGCGGTAAGCGCACATGACCAGAGACCCACCATGGCGGCCTCTTAGCAGCCCTAGCGGCACCGCTGCAGCGGTGAACCTACCGCTGGGGCGGTATCGCACAGTGAATTTCCCTATTTAAAGAATCATTTCGGGAATTGTCCAATTTTCCATAACCCTAAATCCCAGCCGCCCAGTTCGGTGGGAAAGACAAAAAATGAGGTTCTTAGTCTTGATAAGTCCTTCTAACACCATCCAACCCTCCTTCCACTTAGGAAATTACTCCTAAACATATTCACCTAGAGAATCATCAAGTGGGTGTTTCAAGTAATCTAAAGTTGGAGGAATGATAGGTTGGCAACATTTCTACCTAAATTCCCTTTAATTCATCTCCCATGTTCTTCACCTAAAATGAGCTAATAACCTAGATCCCTACACTCTTTTTTCTTTAAAAATGAATTCTTGCATGGATCTTGCAAATGGGTTCTTCCCAATATAAGCTTAAAAATGGGTAAATCACTTAGCAGTGTTATAGAGGGAAGCTAGAAGTGGGTTACGACCCCCAAACCTCCCTATTAATCCAAATCTCTTATGAAGGATTCAAATTAAAATTGTTAATATTGGGTAACATGGCTGTGTCCAAACTATTTCGTGCAGATTGCGATGTGGTGATCGATTGAAAGAATCAATGGATGTTTGTGGCACCCGCTCGGCCATGAGGTAGGTTATGTCTCTGCTTTCGGTAGATTCTAGTTAGTTTCATATATTTGAGTATTAGAAGGAACGGAGAATGCATGTATAGGGGTTGGAGATTTGGGATGGAACCTTAGGATGGTATTGATGTGCGATTTGTGTGTTCGGGCTTATGGCCTGTAGACTCCTTAGGTTGTTGGTTTGGTTTCTTTAATATTGGTGGATTTATGTGACTTGGAAGTAGTGGGTGGTACGTAATCTATATATGCCTTAAGATAGGTAATTACACAATATATGTTTAACTGTGTTATACGAATTAATAACGAACCTAATTGATAAGCGGAAGGATAAAAGGTACCAAGGATCGTTACTAAGTTCTAGGCTAAGTGTGAGGAATGACTATGAGAAGGAGGTGAAATTACTTGTTCTGAGCTATTAGGCTGAGTTAACGAAAGTGGTAACAATGTGTAACGATTTGCTTAACTTGTTGTGTGTTTGGGACTAGCCACCCTGTTATGTGTGCTTTGATTGTTCTATTGTGCCGGCTTGATGCCATGAGCAGATGTTGAATTCTATTTTATCATCTCGATTATGATATAGTTGGCATACCCATTGTTGGTATTTGTACTTGGATATATTGTTAGCGTACCCACTGTTGGTACTTGTGATTCGGTTATATTATTGGCATAACCACTATTGGTACTTGTGATTCGGTTATATTATTGGCATAACCACTGTTGGTATTTGTGATTCGGATATATTGTGGCTTACCCATTGTTGGTACTTATGATATTGAGCATGATTATCGATGTTGATCCATGCATTGCATGCATTCTCATTTTCATGATACACTACTGCATAGCCGATATCCGACGTTCATCCCGGAATCATTGTTTGAGTGAAATTGATACTTGATAAAACTCTTTTACTTAAGTGACGTCAGGTGGCCAATATCCGATGTTCATTCCGGAATTGTTGATTGTGTGAAATGGATACTTGATGAAACTCTTTTACTTGAGTGATGTGAGAGGCCGATGTCCGATGATCAATTTTGAAATCTTTGTTGCATGGTCGATATCCGATGTTAGTTCCGGAATTATTGTTAGTGCATGGACTCCGCGGGTCTCCCAGGGTGGTGCTGGTGAGAACCCCCCGTGGGCAAAGATACGAGGTCCCGTCTGTCTGTTGAGCAAAGATCCGGGACGGGCGGGACTTAGACTTCTCGAGTCACGCTGGGTTGTGCTATCGTGACGTCGATATTTCCGTCCAGAGTACATGTGTACACCGCATTGCATGACATGGCATTGCATTTATGCCATTATTGTATTATATTTATACCATTATTGCATTGCATTATATTATGACTTGATTGAGCTGTTTGGTGTTCTATTGTGATGTTGGATTGGATTGGACTTATTCAGATTGGGCTCCTTTGGGATTAGAGGCTTTACTTAAGCGATGATGGGTATCTAGATTCGATTACAATTGATACTTGTTGATTTGTGCCTGCGGGATTATTCCGGAGTTCCCTCCATATAATTAGTTATTTGATTATTTCTGATTGATGTAGGATACAAGGCGTTATAACGATGAGTTGTCTCCTAGACTAAATGTAATGACCAGTTTAGTCATTATAGTCTTTTCTGTATTTTCTCCTTTATCCCGAGCTTTGATTAGCTCATTCTAGACCCGAGGGGACCATTGGCACGCTCCCCGAGGTGTCTAGACCGGATTCGAGCAACTTTTGTGGAATGTAGGCTAAAAGTGAAGAAAAATTGACCCAAAGTTGACTTTTGAGTAAACGGACCTTTTCCGGAACTCCATCGATTCCAAGAGGTCCGGATGTGCATTTAGAATTTGTGTGTGTATTTGGTTCAGTTCCCAATGCACTTGGATGAATTTTGGGACTTGGGTTGGAAATTAGAGCTAAGGCGTCCGGGGTTGACTCGGTCAACGAAGCCTCCATTGGAAATTTCGAGGCTACGAGCGCGTTCGTAGCACATTTTTGTGTGGGTCTGTGTGTATGGTTTGTGAGCAAATAGCCTCAGGAATGGCCCGGGATTTCGATTGAAGACTTTGAAAATCGGGGGATTCTGGTACCTGGTGCCCGCTATGGCAGCACCGCTGTAGCGGTGTGTTGGCCGCTGGGGCGGCCATGTGCATTGCTGGCCAGACCGCTATGGCGGCGTTAAGGGAGTTGTAGCGGCGCCGCTGTAGTGGCACCGCTACCGTCGTGGCGGTGACGGCCAGGTAATTTCATTAAGTGTTATTTAAATAAGCCTTAGACCCTCAATATTTTCCATTTTGAAATTAGAGCTTCGGGGAACAGTTCTTGGAGATATTTTGGAGACTTTCTTAGAGGTAAATCTTGCCTATTCCTTTACTCTTCCTTAATCACAATCCTCTTAAATTTCCCCCTTCCCTTTAATAACCCCTTAGTGATGGAAGTTGAAATAGGGTTTTTGATGAACTTTTCCTTAGGCTCATGTATGAGGAAATTGATGATGTTTATGTTAGATTTCGACCAATCTAAGCTTCTTAATCATATATTTGCCATTTCTAGTGTTGAATTTCGGAATCAAGGACTAGGGTTTATACCTAAATTGGGGGTTTTGCTTGAAATCAGAAATTAGGCTAATCTTGAGTTAAATCAGCAATTAGTGGGTGGGTTATGATCACCTAGTCCTTAATTTGATATTTTACTTCCGAATTTCCCGTTTTGCCCTTGTGGGTCCGTTTCCCCAATATCTAGGGTTGTGACCTAAAATGAATAGTAGCAACATTTGTATCATTCTTCGTGATTTCTTATCAAGATTTCGATTATGCTTAGACTACTTTGGTTCTGAGGTTCAGCGGAAAGGCAAGGCAAAAGAGTGAGTTGTTAGTGTTGCGGTTCGGCCATCTAGGTAGGTTATGGCTTACCCTTGGTGAGACTTCGTATAGGGAAGCCCATATTTTGATTATATTATCGGACACAACATGTGAGCCTTCGGGTATGAAGTCTGGTTGGATATTACCTTAGGTTGGGCCCTGTTGTGTGTTGGGACTAGCCACCTGTTATGTGTGTTTTGATTGTTCTATTGTGCCGGCTTGATACCATGAGTCGTTGGTAGATGTTGGATTTTGTTTTATCATCTTGATTTTGATATAATTGACATACCCGCTGTTGGTATTTGTGCTTGGATATGTTGTTGGCGTACCTACTGTTGGTACTGGTGATTCGGTTATATTATTGGCATACCCACTGTCGGTATTTGTGATTCGATTATATTATTGGCATACACACTGTTGGTATTTGTGATTCGGGTATATTGTTGGCATACCCGTTGTTGGTACTTGTGATATTGAGCATGATTATTAATATGATTCATGCATTGCACGCACTCTTATTTTCACGATACGATGTTGAGATATTGATGATATTTGATGAAACACTTGATGAGCTGGGCTCAGTTTTACTTGAGTGACGTGAGATGGCCAATGTCCGATGTTCATCCCGAAATCGTTGATTGAGTGAAATTGATACTTGATAAAACTCTTTTACTTGAGTGACGTAAGATGGCCGATGTCTGATGATCAATTTCGGAATCGTTGTTTCATGGACAATATCCGATGATAGTTCCGAAATCATTGTTAGTGCATGGGCTCCGTGGATCCCCCAGAGTGGTGTCGGTGAGAACCCCCCGTGGGAAATGATCCGGGGTCCGGTCTATCTGTTGGGCAAAGATCCGGGACAGGTGGCACTTAGACTTCACGAGTCACACTGGGTTGTGCTACCGAGACGTTGATATTTCCGTCCAGAGTAAATGTGTACACCGCATTGCATTGCATTCATACCATTATTGCATTGCATTGCATTATGACTTGATTGAGAGGTTTGGTTGTATTGTGATGATTGGATTGGATCGGATATATTCAGACTTGGTACATTTGGGGTTAGATGCTTTACATAGGTGATGACGGATAATTGAAATTGATTGCTTGTCTTATACTTCCTGGTTTAATTTTTTATCTGCTTTATTATCTAAATTATGTTAGCTATGCTTAGTCGGCCGATGATACCTACCAGTACTGTTGTTTGTACTGACCTGCACTTGCTGCATTCTTTTATGAATGCAGAGTATCAGGTCGAATCCACTTCTGTGACGCGTGGCTGATTGTCGCTTCAGCTTTCTCTTGAGTTTCCAGGGTGAGCATGGTCGTCCGTCGCCTTAAAGACTTTCTATCTTTATGTCCTATTCTATTCAGAGACATATACACTTTATGTATTAGTATTCCAGATTGTATTATTTCCCTTTAGATGCTCCTATGTTATTCAGACTAGACCCTGGGGTGTTTATTGTCATTCCGCACCTTTCTACTACTTATATATATCGTGAGACTTACGTATTAATTCCATTCTTTTATGTATTTATTCATTGTTGGGTTGAGGGTTCGCTTACCGAGGTGGGAAGGTAAGCGCCCGCACGACTTAGGCAAAATAGGTCATGACAAGTTTGTATCAGAGCCCTAAGTTACCGGTCTTTAATATAAGAGCGTGTCTAGTAGAGTCTCGTGGATCGGTATGATGAGCTTTGTACTTATCTGCGGGAGGCTATAAGATATTTAGGAAATCTCACTCTCTTTCTTTCCTTCGTACTACTTTATTCTAATTGATATCTGGAAAGATCAAATTGGTATCTGACTCTTACCTCTTCCCTCACAGATAGGAAGGATTCGCGATATGTTGCCTCCACCGGTTTTTACTGACGCACCAGACGAGGATGCCTACGAGTTTATCATGATCACGCACGAGCTGCTTCACAAGACAGGGATCACGGATACTCTCAGAGTCGCCTATGTTACCCATCGGTTCCGAGTGGCGCGACGGCATGGTGGAGGGACTACCTTGCTAGCAGACCATCGTGTGCAAGTCCACTTACTTGGGAGCAGTTCTATCGGGTGTTTCTGGAGAGGTACGTGCCTCGTTCGCTGAGGGACGAGTGTCGAGGTCAGTTCCTCGATCTCTGTCAGGAAGGAATGCCGGTTACTACCTATGCACTATCCTTCTCCTATCGGGCCCGTTACTCCTAGCCCTTGATTCCGACGGAGGTTGACAGGATCCGGTGGTTTATTAGTGGGTTGGATGGTCCTCTCCAGCTGCCCTGTGTCCAGCTTGAAGCTGGGGGCGCTTCATTCCAAGCTATTGTTAACTGTGCAGCGAGAGTTGAGGCCCCGGGGGCTATAGCAGCTATGCCTCCAGGTGGAGATCCTTGACGCAACGACATCAGGTATTATTTCTTTTCACGGTCAATCTACTACTAAATTGTTTGATTCTGAATGCACCTATTCGTATGTATCTGTATTTCATGCCGTTGGTTGGGATTTGCCTTGTGATAGTATAGACATAACTGTTCATGTGTCTACTCCGGTCAGAGATTCTGTGGTTGTTGATCGAGTCTACCGGTCTTGTTTGGTTACTTTAATGGGGTATGACACCTGGGTAGATTTGATAATTCTCGATATGGTGGACTTTGATATTATATTGGGTATGTCCTGGCTTTCTCCATATCATGCGATCTAGGACTGTCACGCCAAGACAGTTGCCTTAGCCATGCTGGCATACCTCGGCTTGAGTGGAGAGGTACTCTTAGTCCCGCTTTGAAGAAGATCATTTCCTTCCACCGGGCGAAAAAGTTGGTAAGTAAGGGGTGTTTAGCGTATTTGGCGCATGTTCGTGATACGACTGTTGCATCTCCACCCTTGAGTCTATCCCTATTGTGAGAGAGTTCTTGGAGGTATTCCCGTCGGATCTGTTAGGTATGCCACCCGATCGCGACATTGTTTTTTGTATTGATGTGGACCCGGGCACTCGTCCTATTTCCATCCTACCATACCGGATGGCACCTGCCGAGTTGAGAGAGCTTAAGGAGCAGTTACAGGATATGTTTAGCAAGGGGTTCATTAGACCTAGCGTCTCCCCTTGGGGTGCCCCTATGTTATTTGTGAAGAATAAATATAGGACCATGAGGATGTGTATTGATTACCGACAGTTGAACAAGGTCACTATTCGAAACAATTGCCCTATGCCTCATATTGATGATCTGTTTGACCAGCTTCAGGGGGCTTCGGTGTTTTCGAAGATTGATTTGCGTTCTGGCTATCACCAGTTGAATATCAGGGCGGAGGATATTTCGAAGACAACATTTTGGACGAGATATGACCACTATGAGTTTCTAGTGATGTCTTTTGGGATTACCAATGCCCCGACTGCATTTACGACTTTGATGAATGGCGTCTTTAGGCCATTTCTTGACTCCTTTGTGATTGTGTTCATCGATGAAATCTTGGTGTATTCCAAGAGTAGAGAGGAGCATGAGAGCCATCTTCATACTGTTCTTGGGTTGTTGAAGCAACATAGCCTGTTTTCTAAGTTTTCTAAGTGTGAGTTCTGATTGGAGTCTGTAGCATTCTTGGGCCATGTGGTGTCCAAGGAGGGGAATATGGTTGATCCCTAGAAGATTGAGGTTGTGAGGGGTTGGGTGAGGCCCACTACTATTACTGAGATTAGTAGTTTTATGGGTTTGGCCAGTTATTACCGTCGCTTTGTGAAGGGTTTTGCTGCCATTGGTTCATTCTTGACCAGATTGACCCAAAAGGATGTTTCCTTCCAATGGAAGGATGATTGTGAGGAGAGCTTTCAAAACCTCAAGCTTTTTTTTACTACAACCCCTATCTTAGCACTACCCGTAGAGGGTAAGGATTTCACTATCTATTGTGATGCCTCTTGGATGGGTTTGGGTGCAGTGTTGATACAAGAGGATAGAGTGATAACTTATGCTTCTCGCCAGTTAAAAGTTCATGAGAAGAATTACCCTACCCATGATTTGGAGTTGTTGGCCGTAGTCTTCGCCTTTGAAGCTTTGGAGGCATTATTTGTACGGTGTCTAATGTGAGGTTTTCGCCAATCACCGTAGCCTTCAGTATGTGTTTACCAAGAGAGATCTTCATTCCAAGCAGCGCCGACGGATGGAGCTCCTGAAGGACTATGACATCTCAGTTCTGTATCAACCCGGGAAAACTAATGTGGTGGATGATGCCTTGAGTCGCAAGGCAGTGAGTATGGGGAGTTTAGCTCGATTGATTATTTCTGAGCGTCCGTTGGCCATGAAGATTTAGACTCTGGCCAACAGTTTCATCCGTCTTGATATTTCAGCCTCGGGCAGGATTTTGGCTTGTATAGAAGCGAGGTCGTCTTTATTGGATCGGATCAGGACTCATCAGTTTGAGGATGCTCAGTTGAGCAAGATTCGAGATAGGGTTTCGAGAGGTGAGGCTAAGGAGGCCGTGATTGATTCTGAGGGCATTCTGATGATTAGAGGACACGTGTGCATTCCTCGTGTTAGTGATCTGTTTCAGTTGATCTTATTTGAGGGCCATAGCTCTCGCTATTCCATTCATCCGGGGGCGACTAAGATTATCATGACTTGAGACAGCACTATTGGTGGCGTCGGATGAAGAGAGATATAGTTGATTTTGTCCACAGGTAAAGTATGAGCACCAGCGACCCAGTGGGGTGCTTCAGAGGATGCCCCTTCCCGAGTGGAAGTGGGAGAGGATTACCATGGATTTTGTCACGGGTCTTTTGAAAACCCTTGGCAATTTTTATTCTATTTGGGTGATAGTTGATAGGTTGACTAAGTCCGCTCACTTTGTTCCAGTTCAGCTTTTCTATACCGCGGAGAAGCTAGCCAGGATGTACATTTGGGATATTGTGAGGTTGCATGGGGTTCATATTTCTGTTGTATCAGATCGGGGTACGATATTCACTTCCCTGTTCTTGAGGGCATTTCATGACGAGTTGGGTACCTGGTTGGATCTCAGTACGACTTTTCATCCCCAGACCGATGGCCAGTCCGAGCGGACCATTTAAGTGCTCGAGGACATGTTGAGAGCATGTGTTATCAATTTTTCTGGTCATTGGGATCAGCACTTACCCTGGGTGGAGTTTGCGTACAATAACAGTTATCATTCGAGTATTGGTATGGTGCCTTTTGAGGCCTTGTATAGTAGGAGATATAGATCTCCGATTGGTTGGTTTGATGGATTCGAGGCTCGACCTTGAAGCACGGATCTATTGAGAGAGTCACTTGATAGAGTGAGAGTTATTCAGGCCAAGCTTTTGGCAGCTCAGAGTCGGCAAAAGATGTATGCGGACCGGAAGGTTCGGGATTTGAAGTTTGCTATTCGTGACCAGGTTCCATTGAAGGTTTCACCCATGAAGGGTGTTATGAGGTTTGGTAAGAGGGGCAAGTTGAGCCCCAGATATATTGGTCTGTTTGAGATTGTGGACTGTATCGGTGATGTAGCTTATGAGTAGGCATTGCTGCTAGGCTTGGCGGGAGTTCATCCGCTTTTTCATGTTTCGATGCTGAAGAAGTACCATGCCGACGGTACCTACATTGTCTGTTGGGATTCTATATTGCTTGATGAGAATTTGACTTATGAGGAGGAGCCTATCGAAACCTTGGATATGCAGGTTCGAAAGTTGAGGTCGAAAGAGATTGCTTCAGTGAAAGTGCAATGGAAGCACCGTCCTGTTGAGGAGGCTACTTGGGAGACCAAGTCCGACATGTGTAGCCGATATCCTCAGTTGTTTACTACTTCAGGTATTTCCCCGCTTCCTTTCTTTTCTTCTCTCAAGGACAAGCGACGGTTCAATTGGTATCTGATGTAACGACCCGTTTAGTCATTATAGTATTTTTGGTATTTTTGCCCTTTTTTCGAGCTTTGATTAGCTCATTTTTGACTCGAGGGGACCATTGGCACGCTCCCCGAGTTCTCTAGACTGGATTCGAGCAACTTTTGTGGAATGTAGGCTTAAAGTGAAGAATGGTTGACCCAAAGCTGACTTTTGAGTAAACAGACCTTTTTCGGAACTCCTCGATTCCAAGAGGTCCGTTTGTGCGTTTATCATTTGTGTGTGTATTTGGTTCAGTTCCCAATGCCCTTGGATGCATTTTGGGACTTGGGTGGGAAATTAGAACTAAGGCGTCGGGGGTTGACTCGGTCAACGAGGCCTCCGTTGGAAGTTCCGAGGCCACGAGCGCGTTCGTAGCGTATTTTTGTATGGGTCTGTGCGTATGGCTTGTGAGCAGATGGCCTCGGGAATTGCCCGGGATTTCGATTGAAGACTTAGAAAATCGAAGGATTCTGGTACCTGGTGCCCGCTATGCCGGCACTGCTTTTGTGGTGTGTTGGCCGCTGAGGTGGCCATGTGTACTTCGGGCTAGACCGCATGGCGGCCTTCACGCCGCTGTAGCGCCACCGCTACCGTCGTGGCGGTGTCCGCCAGGGAATTTCATTAAGTGTGATTTAAATAAGTCTTAGACCCTCATTATTTCCCATTTCGAAATTACAGCTTTCGGGAACAGTTCTTGGAGATATTTTGGAGACATTCTTGGAGGTAAATCTTGCCTATTCTTTTACTCTTCCTTAATCACAATCCCCTTCGATTTCCCCCTTCCCTCTAATAACCCCTTTGTGATGAAAGCTGAAAGAGGGTTTTTGATGAACTTTTACTTAGGCTCATGTATGAGGAAATTGATGATCTTTATGTTAAATTTCGACGAATCTAAGCTTCTTAATCATATATCTGCCATTTCTAGTGTTGAATTTCGGAATCAAGGACTTAGGGTTTATACCCAAATTGGGAGTTTTTCTTGAAATCAGAAATTAGGCTAATCTTTGAGTTAAATCAGCAATTAGTGGTTGGGTTATGATCACCTAGTTCTTAATTTGATATTTTGCTTTCGAATTTCCCGTTTTGCCCTTGTGGGCTAGTTTCCCCAATTTCTAGGGTCGGAATTGACCTAAAATGAAAAGTAGCAATATTAGTATCATTCTTCATGATTTCTAATCAAGATTTCGATTATGCTCAGACTACTTTGGTTCTGAGGTTCAGCGGAAAGGCAAGGCAAATGAATGAGTTGTTAGTGTTGCGGTTCGGCCATCTAGGTAGGTTACGGCTTACCCTTGGTGAGACATTGTATAGCGAAGCCCATATTTAGATTATATTGCCGGAGACAGCATGTAAGCCTTCGGGTATGAAGTCGGGTTGGATATTACCTTAGGTTGGGCCCTGTTGTGTGTTGGGGCTAGCCACCCATTATGTGTGCTTTGATTGTTCTATTGTGCCGGCTTGATACCATGAGTCATTGGTAGATGTTGGATTTTGTTTTATCATCTTGATTTTGATATCATTGACATACCCGTTGTTGGTATTTGTACTTGGATATGTTGTTGGCGTACCCACTGTTGGTACTGGTGATTCGGTTATATTATTGGCATACCCAATGTCGGTATTTGTGATTCGATTATATTATTGGCATACCCACTGTTGGTGTTTGTGATTCGAGCATATTATTGGCATACCTATTGTTGGTACTTGTGATATTAAGAATGATTATTGATGTGATTCATGCATTGCACGCAATCTCATTTTCATGATACACTGTTGAGATATTGATGATATTTGATGAAACACTTGATGAGTTGCACTCAGTTTTACTTAAGTGACGTGAGATGGCCGATGTTCGATGTTCATCCCGGAATCGTTGATTGAGTGAAATTGATACTTGATAAAACTCTTTTACTTGAGTGATGTGAGATGGTCGATGTCCGATGATAAATTTCGGAATCGTTGTTGCATGGCCAATATCCGATGTTAGTTCCGGAATCGTTGTTAGTGCATGGACTCCGCGGATCCCCCAGAGTGGTGCCGGTCAGAACCCCCCGTGGGGAAAGATTCGGGGTCCCGTCTGTCTGTTGGACAAAGATTCGGGATGGGTGGCACTTAGACTTCACAAGTCACACTGGGTTGTGCTACCGAGACGTCGATATTTCCATCCGGAGTACATGTGTACACCGCATTTGCATGCCATTGCATTGCATTCATACCATTATTGCATTGCATTGCATTATGACTTGATTGAGAGGTTTGGTGTTATATTGTGATGATTGGATTGGATCGGATATATTCAGACTTGGTACATTTGGGGTTAGATGGTTGACATAGGTGATGATGGATAATTGGAACTGATTGCATTATCTTATACTTGCTGGTTTATTTGTTTATCTGCTTTATTATCTAAATTGTGTTAGCTATGCTTAGCCGGCCGATGATGCCTGCCAGTATTGTTGTTTGTACTGACCTGCACTTGCTGCATTCTTTTATGAATGCAGAGTATCAGGTCAGATCGACTTCCGTGACTCGTGGTTGATCGTCGCTTCAGTTTTTTCTTGAGTTTCCAGGGTGAGCATGGTCGTCCGCTGCCTTGAAGACTTTCTATCTTTATGTCCTATTCTATTCAGAGACATATACACTTTATGTATTAGTATTCCAAATTGTATTATTTCCCTTTAGATGCTCTTGTGTTATTCAGACTAGACCCTGGGGGTGTTTATTGTCATTCCGCACCTTTCTACTACTTATATATGTATATATATATATATATATATATATATATATATATACCGAGGTGGGAAGGTAAGTGCCCGCACGACTTAGGCAAAATAGGTCGTGACACTAAAATGGACGATCTGAGGATTTATGTAATGGGAGTTGGCACTGGTGATATTTAACTTGTAGTTATTAGGGAGCGGTTGTGATATAAAGGTATTGATGTTATGATGTGCTGTGGTTAAATATATGACTTGATTTAGTGATTATCATGGTTGTTTGTGAATTCTTTTACCAATATGTGTTACTAACCATTGTCGGCCTATGACACTTACTCAGTACGCGTGGTTTTTACTGATACTGCACTTGCTACACCCTTTTGGGTGTAGATTGTTTCAGGTATTTGATTGATACGAAGTGGAATTGTTCGGAGCCTATCTGGAAGGCCTCCTCCCACTTAATTCCGGGATGGCGGTTGAGTCTTAGAACGTAGTAGAATTCTGAAGTCATTAGTCGCTCTTGTACTAGTCTAGACCTGGTCATGGGAAACTATATCGAGTCTGCAATCATGTATTGTTGTAATCATATAAACACTCGAGTTTACTGAATATATTATGGAGTTCCGCTGTATTGCTAATTATCTAATGCTTAAAATGATTTGTTGTTTACTGAATTCGCCTGCATCATCCACCTTCCACTTTTTTTGGCTGACAATCGTGGTTCCGTAACCCTTCGCTTTCAATGGATGGAAAGGGGAATCAGGCTGGACCCAATCATCATCATCCTCTGGAACCTTAGCTTTCTAGCATAAGAAGGTGATCAAAGAGGGGAACATAAAGCTTCCCCCACCTTATCCACAAACCACTTCCGCTCTGCAATAAGTCGCGCCCCCACATTTACAGGTATGTCGGAAAGGACGCAAGCAATAACCAGGGCACGGGCATAGGACACATCATGGGTGTTTGATGAGGGGCGGACCCAGCGGCTAACAATGTGCAGCCATCTCTTGGCCTCAGTAGTAAAATGGTCACTATATATCGCTCCCCTACCACGAGCCCAGGAAGTCTTCGCTATATCACCCGCATGTACTAACTGGGTGGCCAACCATATAAAATCCTTATCTGCCACCTTCTCCTCATAGGGCTCCTCTGGATGATCATCCAGCCGGTAAATTCGGTTGATAGCCCTTGACCCCACTTTCATTATAGTGCCCCTCAATATGATCACCGGGCTGGGGGTATCCCAGTCAACTGAAAGCAACATAGCATAGAATTCCCTTACCTAAGACTCATTGTAATCGCTCGAGTTTCGGACCAAGCGAGTCCACTTGGTCGATACCAACCTCTTCCATAAATTCGGAGCCCGCCTTTCCACATTCGTCATATCAAATCCCTGCTCCAATAATAAGGGAATGGACCTCAGGTTCAAGTGTAGTCGTTTACTTTGGCGAGTGGGGAGTTTGTCGTAAACGAGCACTTTCTCATTTTGGGGTACCGCTCCTTGAATCTGAGGTACCTGTTCTTCATTTTCAGCCATAGTGCCTGCAAGGAAATTAGAAGCGTGTCGATTCTTGTGTTATATCAGTTGCATGTCATTCTAGCATGAATCAACGCAAAAAAATTGAGTAAAAGAATGCCTGGCACCGAAATGCACAGCTGCAGAATCTGCAACAACCGCTACAGCGGTCTGTAGACAGCCATGGCGGTACCGCAATGGCGGAAGGCAGACTGCCACAACAGTCACAATAGATTTCTGAGTACCACCACAGCGGCCAACTGAGCGCCACAACGGCCAACTGAGCGCCACAGCGGTCAGTCAACCGCTGTAGCAGTATCACCTTACCCGACAGCAAACCCAGAATTCCAGATTTCAAACCCCACTTTTTGGATCAAAAACTTGTTTTGAAGTACAGATCGGGCAGAAAATCAGTGTGCATGAAGTTTACACCCCATTGGGGTGCTATCCTAACAACAAACTAGCCCAAATTTTGAGAAAACTCCAGACTCTATTATAAGAATTTTTCTTTACTATGTTCGAGTTTTGCGGCTCAAATCTGTGTATAATCACGCTGAGTTTGAAGAGGAGGCTATCCTAACGATTAACTAGTTCAGATTACTTCAAAAATTCATCCTAATTGTGTGTTTACCCAAATTTCAAAACCCCAACTTATGATACAAAAAAATCCCGACCCCTAGGTTGTTGTTCTGAGTGCAGTGTTGTTGATTAACAATGGGGCAAGGGGGAGATGAAATTTTTCCTGATCTTGTAGCAAAGTAGTGAATGGAGATGGATTCTTTGCCTTGGCTCTTCTTCTTCTCCTTCTTCTTTTGTAGGTAAGAGAAAGTGGGTGTTTGGGGAGGCTGGTTAGTGTTAAGTAGGGAGAGTAGGACCGTACATCTTGTGGTGAACCTTTCGCAACCACTCCTTACCTTGAGTCCTTCTTGCCTTAATACCTCATAAGGCTTTTGTGAACCAAATGACTCAAAATTTTACGTGAATTTTAGTGCGAGTTATGAGAAATCGGTGATGATCACCAGTATAGTGGGGGGGGGGGGGGGGGGAGGGTTACGCGAGTCATGAATGCCGTTGTAACTAGGTGAACTTATTGAGAATACATCTAAAAGATTTAAGTCACAAAAGGTTCCCGACTACGTCTTTAGCCCTATTCCTTCCTGTTGGATTCGGGGTATGAGAGTGAGATGGTAATATTAAGTCCTGGCTACTAATTGTGTTACCAGTCAGCGCAGGTTCATTCCCATACCGTTCGGGGACGAATGGTTGTTCAATTGGTATTTGATGTAATAGCCCATTTCGTCGTTACTGTAAATTTCGAAGGAAGACCACAACTCTGCCTCCTTCAATAATGTCTTTGTCTAGTGTGTTCCGAAGAAAATTTAAGTCAACCAAAATCGTTGGGCGCATCCCGTAAGGGATAGAAGCACAGGCCACCAGGCTCTGCTTAACCGCCATAGCGGTGGTGCTGTTGCTATAGCGGCAACGTTGTAGCGGTAACCGCACATGACAAGAGACCCACCATGGCGGTCTCTTACCGGCCCTAGCGGCACCGCCGTAGCGGTGAACCTACCGCTAGGGCGGTATCGCACAGTGAGTTTCCCTATTTAAAGAATCATTTCGGAAATTGTCCCATTTTTCCATAACCCTAAATCCCAGCCACCCAGTTCGGTGGGAAGCCTAGAAATGAGGTTCTTAGTCTTGATAAGTCCTTCTAACACCCTCCAACCCTCCTTCCACTTAGGAAATTACTCCTAAACATATTCACCTAGAGAATCATCAAGTGGGTGTTTCAAGTAATCTAGAGTTGGAGGAATGATGGGTTGGCAACATTTCCACTTAAATTCCCTTTAAGTCGTCTCCCATGTTCTTCACCTAAAATGAGCTAATAACCTAGATCCCTACACTTCTTTTTCCTTAAAAATAAATTCTTGCATGGATCTTAGAAATGGTTTCTTCCCAATATAAGCTTGAAAATGGGTAAATCACTTAGCATTGTTATAGACGGAAGCTTGAAGTGGGTTAAGACCCCCAAACCTCCCTATTAATCCAAATCTCTTATGAATGATTCAAATGGAAATTGTTAATCTTAGGTAACATGGTTGTCTCCAAACTATTTCGTGCGGATTGCGATGTAGTGATCGATTGAAAGAATCAATAGATGTTCGTGGCACCCGCTCGGCCATGAGGTAGGTTATGGCTCCCCTTTCGGTAGACTCTGGTTAGTTTCATATATTTGAGTATTAGAAGGAACGGAGAATGCATGTATAGGAGTTGGAGATTTGGGATGGAACCTTAGGATGGTATTGATGTGCGATTTGTGTGTTCGGGCTTGTGGCCTGTAGACTCCTTAGGTTGTCGGTTTGGTTTCTCGAATATTAGTGGATTTATGTCACTTGGAAGTAGTGGGTGGTACGTAATCTATATATGCCTTGCGATAGGTAATTCCACAATGAACCTAATTGATAAGCGGAAGGATAAAAGTACCAATGTAATGACCCATTTTTTCATTACCGTGATTCTTCCATTTTTGCCCTCGTTGACCAGTTCCTAAGTCTCATTAGAACTATTTTGACTCGAGAAGATAGTTGGCATGACTTCCTAGGCATCGTTCATGGCTTTGGAATGTTTTCTAGAAAAAGTTTACTTTAAGCGAAAACAATTTGATCGGGAGTTGACTTTTGGGTGATCGGATTTCATTCAGAGATCCATCGATTTCAAGAGGTTCATAGACTGATTTATGACGCATTGGTGGGACAGGTTCGGCTCCCAATGCGCTCGGGTGTATTTATGGACTTGGTTTGGGAATGGTTATTGAGGTTTGGGAGTTTACTTAGTCAACAGTATCTCTGTTGGGAAATCTGAGGTCACGGGTGCGTTCGTAGCATATTTTTACATATGGATGCATATTTCGTTTGTTGAAATCGGACCTCGGATGATTATCGAAAATCGAGTTGGAAAGTTGGTTTTTGGCCGCTCGGGAGTTGACTTAGTCAACGGTATCTCTGTTGAGAATTTTGAGTGCACGAATGAGTTCGTAGCGCGCTTTTACCTATATCTACATATTTGGTTTGTCAAAATCGGGTTCTGGATGAGCTTTCAGAGTTCCGGGGCAAAAAAGTGAAAACTCAGGGCATCTGGTGTCTGGTGACCGCTACAACGGACCCTTTACCGCTGGGGCAGCACCGCTACAGCGTCCTTAGGACCGCTGCAGCGGTTTGACCGCTGAAGCGGTAGTGGTTGCCGCTATAGCGGTCCCGCTAAAAACTGAAATCGGGCCCAATATTAAAATCCTCATATCTCCCTCATTTTAAGTCCAAATGAGGCGATTCAAAAGCCAAAATTCAAGTAAATTTCATGAGGAATCCAATGGTACCACCCAATATGCATTTTGAGGTCATATTAGCACGAACATCTAGGGAAAACAGAGACTATGTCGGATTTGGACCTCATTTAGGATACCTTCTCTCTTGGAAGCTTGGGGATGAATGGATTCTTAATTATTTCACAAGATTGTTCCTATGAGTAAGTTATAAATCTCATGTTTAATAGTTTTCATTAATTAATCCATCATTTTGGCTTTGTAAAACCCTTCCTCTTCCAAAAAGCTTTTTGCAAAACCTAGGGTTCTTCAACCCAAAATTGGGGTTTTTCATGAAAGAGTTCTAAAAATGAATTGGATTCCTAGATTGTGAACAAATGATGTTAATGTTGCTATTTATGCTAGATAATGATATATCTAGGCTTGTTAACCAATAATCTTCCATTCTAGGGCTGAAATTCTTGAATCAAAGTTAGGGTTCTTAGACCCAAATTTGGGGGTTTTCTTAACAATGATGGTTTTAAGAATTAATTGAGTATTCCTCTGATTTAAGTAATGGGTTTTTCCCTTTTGGTATTGAATTTGGTATTTTGGTCATAAAATTCCTGTTTTGCCCTTGAGACCCGTTTTTCCTAAATTAAGGGTTGGAATTTGACCCGAATAGAATGTAGCCAATATGGGTATCATTATTCATGATTTCTTACATAGAATTCATATGTGATAGAGTTTGGTTATTTGGAGACGCTTCGAAATACAAGGCAACGTGTGGGTTCGTGGCACCTGTTCGGCTGCCAGGTAGGTTATGGCTTCCCTTTCGGTAGACTCCGGTTAGTTTCATATATTCGTGTATTAGAAGGAACGGATAATGCATGTATAGAAATTAGCATGTATAGGAATTAGAGATTTGGGATGGAATCTTAGGATGGTATTGTTGTGTGATTTGTGTGTTCGGGCTTGTGGCCTGTGGATTCCTTAGGTTGTTTGATGTGATTTTTCATTAATATCAGTGGATATATGTGACTTGGAAGTAGCGGGTTGAACCCTATTGTTGTGTCTAATGATGAGAAATTCCCGTAATATATGATTATTGTGTTATGCCATTACTAGTGAATCTAGTGGATAAATGGGAGGATAAAATGCACCTACGATTGTGATTGAGTTCTAAAAAGAGTTGTGACGAATGATTGTAAGTGTAAGGTAAGATTTCTTATTCTAAACTAATAGGCTGATTTAAGGAAGTGGTAATAATGTAAATTGACCCATTGTGTTGTGCTTGATAATTCTATTGTGTTGGCTTGATGCCATGAGTTGTTGATAGAGATTAGACCTCGCTATCCATCTTGATATTGATATATTGTTGACATACCCACAGTTGGTATTGTGATTAGATATATTGTTGACATACCCACGGTTGGTATTGTGATTAGATATATCGTTGGCATACCCACTGTTGGTATTGTAATATTGGTATATAGTTGGCATACCCATTGTCGGTATTCTGATATGATACATTGTTGGCGTACCTTATTATTGGTACTTGTGATACTAAACTTGATTGTTGATACTTGATATACGCATTGCACGCATTCTCACACATTCATGGTGCATGGTCGATACCCGATGATGATCCGGTATTGTTGATTGAGTAACTGAATTTGATAAACTCCTTATTTGAGTGATTGTAAAAAGGCCGATGTCCGAAGATCCATTCCGGAATCATTGATTTTATGAAACTGATGTTTGAGAAACTCTTTTATTGAGTGACTGTGAGAAGGCCGATGTCCGAGGTTCAATTCCAGAATCGTTGATATATGCATTACATACATTTCCTCATATTCATGATGCATGGCCGATATCCGGTGATGATCCGGTATTGTTGATTGAGTGCAACTGATATTTTGATAAAATCTTTTGAGTGATTGTGAGGAGGTCGATGTCCGATGGTTATATTCGGGCATCGTTGTTGCATGGCTAATTCCGATGTTATCCAAGAATCGTTTGTTAGTACATGGACTCCGCGGGTCCCCCAGAGTGGTGCCGGTGAGACTCCCCCTATGAGCAATTAGCCAAGGTCCCATCTGTCTATTTGGTAAAGATCCAGGACGGGTGGCACTCAGACTTCGCGAGTCACACTGGGTTGTGCTACCGAGACATCGATATTTTCGTTCGGAGTACATGTGCACACCTCATTTGCATGGCATGGAATTGCATCCATACATCTTACATTGCATTGCATTATGGCTTGTTTGGGATGATTTGGTGTTTACCTGTGATGATTGGATTCAGATTGATTTATTCAGACTTGGCACATTTGGGATTAGATGCCTTACTTAGGCAATGACATGTACTTGGATCTAGATTTATTGATTGAACTTGTCGAGGTATCCTATAGACCATCCGTAAGATTAGTTATATGTTTGGTCTTTATGTGATGTAGGAAAACGAGTGTCTTGATGATGAGTTAACCACTAGACTGAAACGATTGATTTAATGATATGTGAGTTCTGATATCGTTGTGAGCTTGATAGTGAATTATTAGAGTGAAATTAATGCTTAAAGGTATTGATTTACAGTGTGGGGCAGATCATCGTATGACTTGATTGTGTTGTTATCATGTTTATCTGTGAATTCTTTACTGATATGTGTTACTAACCATTGTCGGCCTATGATTCTTACTCAGTATGTGTGGTTGTCCTGATATTACACTTGCTACACCCTTTTTGGGGTGTAGATTTGTTTCAGGTGATTGATCAAAGCATATGTGGAAATACGCGGTGCCTATCTGGAAGACCTCCTCCCATTTCATTTCGGGACGGAGATTGAGTCTTAGAATGTAGTGGTAATTTTGAAATCATTAGTCGCTCTTGTACTAGTCTAGACCAGGTCATGGGAAGTGGATCGAGTCTGTGTGTGTTACATCATTGTAATTATATTAAATCTTGAGTTCATTGAATATATTATGAAGTTTCCGCTGAATTTCTAAGTATCTATTGATTTAAATGAATCGCCTTTACTTGATTGATGTGTAATCAATGAGAGGATTCGCCAACCGAGGTGGGAAAGGTAGGTGCCTACGCGACCCCGAAATGGGTCGTGACAACCAAGGATCGTGACTAAGTTCTAGACTAAGTGTGAGGAATGACTATGAGCAGGAGGTGAAATTACTTGTTCTGGGCTATTAGGCTGAGTTAAGGAAAGTGGTAACAATGTGTAACAATTTGCTAAACCTGTTGTGTGTTTGGGACTAGCCACCCCGTTATGTGTGATTTGATGGTTCTATTGTGTTGGAGTGATGCCATGAGTCGTTGGTAGATATTGGCTTATGTTTTATCACCTTGATTATGATATAGTTGGCATACCCATTGTTGGTACTTGTACTTAGAGATATTGTTGGCGTACCCACTGTTGGTACTTGTGATTCGATTATATTATTGGCATAACCACTGTTGGTACTTGTGATTCGGTTATATTATTGGCATAACCACTGTTGGTAATTGTGATTCGGGTATATTGTGGCTTACCCATTTTTGGTACTTATGATATTGAGCATGATTATCGATGTTGATCCATGCATTGCATGCACTTTCATTTTCATGATACACTACTGCATGGCCGATATCTGACGTTCATCCCAGAATCATTGTTTGAGTGAAATTGATACTCGATAAAACTCTTTTACTTGAGTGACGTGAGGTGGCCGATATCTGATGTTCATTCCGGAATCGTTGATTGTGTGAAATGGATACTTGATAAAACTCTTTTACTTGAATGATGTTAGAGGCCGATGTTCGATGATCAATTCCGGAATCGTTGTTGCATGCTCGATATCCGATGTTAGTTCCGGAATCATTATTAGTGCATGGACTCCACGGCTCCCCCAGGGTAGTGCCGGTGAGAACCCCCCGTGGGCACATATCCAGGGTCCCGTCTGTCTGTTGGGCAAAGATCTGGGATGGGTGGCACTTAGACTTCGCGAATCACGCTGGGTTATGCTATCGAGACGTCAATATTTTCGTCCGGATTACATGTTTACACCCCATTACATGACATGGCATTGCATTCATACCATTATTGGATTGCATTTCATTACATTGCATTATGACTTGATTGAGATGTTTGGTGTTGTATTATGATGCTGGATTGGATTGGACTTATTCAGATTGGGCTCCTTTGGGAATAGATGCTTTACTTAAGCAATGATGGGTATCTAGATTAGATTATAATTGGTTATACTTGTTGATCTGTGCCTGCTGGATTATCTAGGAGTTCCCTCCATCTAATTAGTTATTTGACTGTTTCTGAGTGATGTAGGATACAAGGCGTTATAACGATGAGTTGTCTCCTTGACTAAAATGGACGATCTGACGATTTATGTATTGGGAGTTGGCACTGGTGATATTTAACTTGTAGTTATTAGGGAGCGATTTTGATCTAAAGGTATTGATGTTATGATGTGTTGTGGTTAAATATATGACTTGATTTAATGATTATCATGGTTGATTGTGAATTCTTTTAACAATATGTGTTGCTAACCATTGTCGGTCTATGATACTTACTCAGTACGCGTGGTTTGTACTGATACTGCACTTGCTACACCCTTTGGGTGTAGATTATTTCAGGTATTTGATTGATACGAAGTGGAATTGTGCGGAGCCTATCTGGAAGGCCTCGTCCTACTTCATTTCGGGATGGAGGTTGAGTCTTAGAACGTAGTAGAATTCTAAAGTCATTAGTCGCTCTTGTACTAGTCTAGACCAGGTCATGGGAAATTGTATCGAGTCTGTAATCATGTATTGTTGTAATCATATAAACACTCGATTTTACTGAATATATTATGGAGTTCCACTGTATTTCTAATTATCTAATGCTTAAAATGATTTTTTGTTTAATTGATGTGTTATAAAAATGAGAGGGTTCGCCTTCCGAGGTGGGAAAGGTAAGTGCCCGCACGGTCCTGAATTGGGCCGTGACATGATGAATTCATTAAGCTTTCATGAGACGAGGATACAATATTTAGGAAGTGAATGTTAGAGGAATATGGATTTGTCGGTATGTTAACTCTGCCATAGGCTACTGCGGGGACAGTGACTGACTAATGAAAATGACTCTATCGATGGATAAGTTTAAAGATTTATTACATACAGAGTTATTTGACTATTGCACCTAATATTGGAGAAAGGGTGTGGGCATTGTATCTGTTACTTAGGGCTCGGCAAGTTTCAGCAATTACTGGTGATGTGACTCAGCCCAGTTCACAAAATAAGAGGGATAGTCACATGATTTGCTGGAGGAGTTCTAGTTCGGCAAAACAAGGAAAGAGGTAGTTCTTCGTGGGCAAGCATCGCTTAAGGATCCTCGAGCTAGATGTCGGTCAATAAGGACATTTAAAGTGGTAGATCAATGGTGGATCTTATCTAATTCAAGTTGTCAAGTACCTTTCGAATTAAGGATCAATAATACCAGTTGAAACCAAGAGAAGTGAATTCACTATGGTGCTTTTGTGTATTAATATTGGGTCGGTGGACTTGTATTGTTGGACTAACCAGATCTAGTTTGTACTTTTCTGGTGGGAAGGCTTTGTGAAGGCCTGTATGGATGATGCGGTTGACTTGGATGAGTATTCAATTTTGTGGGTCAAGCAAGGCTAAGGAAGCTCTCAGTTGCTTCAGTTTGCGTCGTACAACTATCTCCAGGATTGGCTTAGCTATTTTTGCAAGACTTATGATATTACGTTACACTCTCAGATGGGATTGAGTGATTTTTGATATGATTGTGAACGGAATATTGAAATTGAAAAATTAAGATAATTGCATGTTTGATCTCGAATTGGAAGGAGTAAGGTACATCTTCAGAAAAGGAAAGGATTTGGATTCGAAGCAACGAAATTACTTAAGTCGGGTATAAATTATGTTGGTGTTTTCTTGCATCATTCAGTTGGGGTGGATATGATTGTGAACGGAATATTGAAATTGAAAAATTAAGATAATTGCATGTTTGATCTCGAATTGGAAGGAGTAAGGTACATCTTCAGAAAAGGAAAGGATTTGGATTCGAAGCAACGAAATTACTTAAGTCGGGTATAAATTATGTTGGTGTTTTCTTGCATCATTCAGTTGGGGTGTAATTCTTAAGTATGCTTGAAGGAGGAATTCTACGGAATTTGACTAAGTGTCGTGACAAAGCGCCATAGGGTTCTGCAATTGGCTATTGGTGAGGTGCAAATTTTGGATGACTGACGCGATAAGATTAATGGGAAGGCAACTTGTGTTGTACCAAGATGAGTACTTTCATAGAATTCTTGAATAAATGTGCTAGAGTTGTTTAACAAGATGGAGTCTTGAAAGCTTTTCAATTTGAAAGCTAAAGTCATATTTTTCAGCTGAGACTATTTTCGTAATAGTAGACTATGTCGAAGCGTCATTGACTGGATATCATGGTTGAGTATTCTAAATATTAACGATTGGGAGTATTTGTGTGTGGTAAGGCACATGGATTGCAAGAATTAGTACTTTTGGATTTGCTAAAGGAGTAAAAATGTATTACAATCAGAGATTCAATGATTGTGAAGGGCGAGTACGAGACTGCAAGCCTTCATTGAGGCATTCAAAGTGGTGAACGAGTTAGGTGCAAGCACAGGAAGGAGGATTCAATATATTTAGATCCGATGGAGTTTTATCAGATTTGCATGACTAGTGTGAATTGAGAAACAGGGAGATTTAAGTCACTAAGTTGATGACTTGGGTAGAATTAAGCTTTTGAAGTCAAGAATGACAACACATGGTTGAGTATTCATGAGCAACAAGATTATAACAGGTCACTACAAACTTATGAAAGGTCTATAATTGGTTTTGGAAGGGTATGGAGTCAGTTCGGGTGACTGTTAGTGACATTCGGGAGTTGTGCACTTTACACCGGGTCAGAATTGTTCATGTAATGCCGAGTAGCTTATGAATATATTACCAGGAAGATTTATGGTTATTCTAGTAACCCATCTTCTAAGATTTGATATATTTAAGATTCAAACCAGAAGTATGATGGGGTTACTCGGCTTTATTGGAGTTTGCAAGCGAGCTTGATGATATTTTACTGATGGCAGCTATTTGGATAGTTCGAATGGATTACGCCAGAACTTGATGATGCATTGAGGAGGTATAAATGGTTATGGAAAGTCTTTAGGGTGAAGTAATCACTATAGTGATACGCATAGTATGTTGTTCGAAGATTTAAGAGGAATTAGATTATGGGTTATGACTCAGTAGCTTCAGCTCGATGAAACAAAACTAACGGATTTGGAATTAACGCAATCGGCCTTGGATAAGGTCAGTTTTTGACAGAAATGCTTAGAATTGGCTCAGAACAAGCACAGATTCTTTTCTGATCAGAGTCATGGTTTAGACTTGCAGTGTGTGATAATTTATTTTTTACGGATTCTGGGTGCTAAAGACGACTTAGGAAGGCGAGGAACAAAGATAAGTAGAATTAGAATATTTCACCGATATAAGTTGGGCAATGGATTGCAGCTACAACTAAAGGATTGTGGTGCCTATGATGGAATTTGTGGAATCAATCAACTGCGTTAAGGGGTATGGCTATAATCAAAATCAGGGAATTCGAGCGAGGTCAATTCAAATATATGAGGATCAACGGTGAAAAAAAATTCGAGTACAGAAAAATGGAAATTTTGGTCTTTGAGCTAAGGTAAAGCAAGTTTTGACTGATAAAGTGAACAAGCAGTGCTATCAGTGTTATTCTTGCTCGTGGAGGCTTTCATAAGGTTTATGACGGAGACTTCAGCTACCGGATAGCTTAGTGCTTTTCTTTACCGTTTGAGGATGAACGTGTGTTTAATTGGTAAATGATGTAACAACCCGCTTGGTCGTTTTGAGCTCGTAGACTTGTTTTCCACAAAATACCCTTCCCATAGTTTCACCTTGGTACTTTTGACTTGCGGGGATGGGTGGCACGGTCCTCGAGGTAATCGAGTGAGATTCAGATCAGTTTTAGCCAAATTTGAAAGTTCTTAACTTAACAAATGAAGAAGTTTGACCAAAATAAACATTGGGGACAAATGTGTCATTTTCAAAGTTTCATCAATTCCATTTGGTCCGGAATGTGATTTTTGACTTAGTTGGACCGTTGGTTCGGGTCCCGAGGCATTCCGGTGTGATTTGGATCATTGGTTGAAAATCTGGCATTTGAAGAATTGGAGATGACCTTGGTCAAGACAACCTCTTTTCGGTATTTTGAGTGCGCGAGCATGTTCGTATCATGTTTTATGATTGAAATGCATTTATGGTTTGTGTCTGAGAGGTTCAGGATGAGTTTCAGGTTCTAAAATTAAGATTTTACAATTACTGAATTTTCTGGTGCAACAATTCCGAAAATCCCAATTATGACCCTAAGTTCGTCCTTAAATTTCAAACTCACTTTAAAACTTCAAAACATCATATCTCTCATATTTTAAGGCCAAAGTGGGTGATTCAGAAGGCTATCTTAGGTGGAATCTCGCAAGGATTATGTACGACTTCTCAAAGGTGAGTTTCGTGATCATCTAGTATCAAATTTGGGGCGGACAGTTGCTGTATTTTTTTATTACTTGTTTCAGGACTTTTTCTCACAAGTTTCGGAGCTCAGATTGAGGTGATTTTAAGGCATTCGTCTCGTATCAGCTTTGGGGTAAGAATCAAAAACTTATTTCATGGTGCTCCATAGATTTCTTACATTATTTAGAGTTGAATTCATGACTGGATGTTGGAAAATTGGGGGTTTTATCCTAGGTTAGATATTTGGGAAAATAAGAAAGTGAGTTCCAGTTGGAGTCTTTTTTATAGGGTTTTCTGGATTTAAGTTAGTAGAGTCGAAGGAAAACTATTAAAGCTCTATGTTAAAATTACGAATTTCTACAAATTAGAAATCGAATTGAAGTCCCTTGAATCATCTTAGGATTTAGACTCTATAGGTTACGGGTAAATAGATTTTGCAATAAAATTCTAGTTTTTCCCTTGTAGGCTTGGGGTTACCTTTTTGAGTTCGTTTTTGGGTTCCGAACTAGAGTATAGTAATATGGATATCATTGGACTCGTCTAACCTTACAGAATACTATTTTGACTAGATTGAACTCATTTTGCGTATTTAGACGCGGTATAGCTTTCAGAAGTCATAATCTTCACTTGGAACGACATTGAGGTCGTTTGAAGGCATTGACGAAGGGTAATCCGTTCGTGAGCTATGTGACTTCAAATCTGAGGCAAGTTGAGACTTACTAGACCCTTTATATAGTGTTATGTGTTGGTTAATGTAATTAAAGGGAATAATAGGGAATTGGGGTCACCGTACTCGTGAGGTGACGAGTACTTGTGCGATACTAGTGTAATTGTATGAGTAACTAAAATATGAAAGAATCATGCGACGTGACAGAGATTATGTGTTTAGCCTTCGGTCCTTGAAGGTAGTGGATAAGTTCACTAGGTTGGTATGGTTGTTGCTTATTTAGGCTATGTTGGCCATGTTTGATTAACAATTGTGAATATTGACTTGACTTGCATTCATCACTCCACATCTCGTCTAAATTATGAAAGATGATATATATTCATGACGTTGAATTGATAATATCCATTATATTCATTAATGATATTATTGGCATATGATGATGAGATACGAGAAAGGGGCCTTAGAGGCTAGATATTGGATCTGGTACATGGACGGAGTAATGATGATGTTATAGCCTATCGGCTGGTACCCGATGTGATATGAGAGATCTGGTATTCCGGGTGGGTATATAGACCTCATGAGTCCTCCATGGTTGGTGTGAAACCTACTGAAGGATCGTGTGTATACCAGTGTATATGGTCATTGCATTGCATATATTTCATTTGCATTTCATACCATATTTATTTGATTGACTCTTGTTCATGCCATGCTTGTCTAGATCGTTGAAAATGTTGAATCTTTATGACTATAATTGGAAACGATTAAGCTTTACGATTGTAACTGAGAAAACACTAAGCTTTATGACTTAATTGACATGTCAATGGTTTAATCTTAACTGCTTAAGTGTATATAAATTGTGTAACTTATCAATAACAAAGCAATGAGGTGAGTATCAGAAGTACCAACCCTCGTCATCGCTATAGTATAGGGTCGGTCAATGATTCTGCTGGGTACATATGCTTCCCATACTCACTCTACACATGCTGTATCTTTTATGTGCAAGTTCGGATCTGGGTACGAGTAGAGGTCGAGATTATGTTAATCACTGAGGCATACTTTGGAGTTTAGGGTGAGCTGATTATGGTCCAACAACACCAGAATACTTTCCTATCTTTATTTTCTGTCTTTCTTCATTTCGAACAGTGTTATGTGGTAATTTAAAACTTGTATTCTGGATTAGTATCTCTTGTACTTATGACTTTCAGGTTCTAGGAAGCTTTTTGACTTAGACTTGTTCATATTCAAGTTATTAAGACATATTTAGTACTTGGATTGTTTTCTTTTAAATTCCCACTTAACTTTATAGTTTGAGGCTTGCTTTTCATTTGGGGTTCGCCTACGGGTTCGGGTAGGTGCCCTCGCGGTATAATTGGATTTTAGGTCGTGACAGATATGTGATTGGGCAATTTCCTGGTCTTTGTCGGCAGTAGTTGAGGACGATTCTATCACATCCTGGATTAGTCTCCAGGCATCAAAGTCTTGAGAGATAGTAAAGTCTTCCATTCTTGATTTCCACCATTGATAGTGTTTTCCATCAAAGTATGGTGGTTTCTTGATTGATTTGCCTCTTTGAAACATAAGATGTGCAACCATATTTCAAGGTACTAACCTTTTTACAAAGGTCTAGCTCTGATACCATTTGTTAGGATCGGGCTACTCCTATGCACTCTAATAATCAGATTCTTAGAGCTGTTTATGTAAGAAGGTAATGTAGCGGAATACAAATCAACACAAGACTTTCACGTGGAAACCTCCTTGCTCCAGGGAGTCAAAAACTACGACCTATCTTTTCTACAGAATTTCCCAAAACCTTCAGTAAATCAGAAGCCTTAAATGGTTACAATAACCTAATGACCTGCTTCCTGAATAGTTTGCCTAAATCACAATCTGAATAGTCCGCCTAAATCACAATATTAACCATCAAACACCTATTACAAAATACTTGAAACGGTAAATAGAAGGGACCACAACAGAACCTACCCTAGACAAACTAAAGAACTTGACGATAAATTTTGGTAAGCTTAGGTTCTTCATCGGCGTGTAGTTGGCCCTTTTGACACTAAGTTTTCACTATGCTCACTTAAGTCTCTCGTTGGAATGTTGTGGTTTGTGGTAGAGGTTAAGCACTAAAACTTCTTCATATTGTGTATATAAAGAAGTGGTTTCTGCCTTGAAAAATTAAAATCATATTGTACTCAAAAACCAAACCTTGTTTGACTTGAATCTTCCTTTCTTTCTTTGTATGCGCATCGGCTTCCTTATCCTACTACAATGCTAATTTTCATGTTGATAAACTTATGGTATTTTTAGAATATTACCATAATTTCAAATCCAACTCTTCATCGAATAGGAATGATTCAATCTTCTGTCTTCTCCAATGTCAGCATGAAATAGCTTCCAGTCTCCAGTTGCGTAATAAGGATTATTTCCTTTGAGCAATTCCTTTATTGATATGACCGCTTCACTGAAATCTTTGGAGATATGTTTGAATGTTTGGTTCTTCAAATGAATCCTTCTTGTATCTCCCTTGACTGTCTTTGGGTACGTTGTTTGATAAATCATCAAAACTTCAATGTAAGCTCATGATCATTGAGTCAGCAGCTACTCAACAAAATATTTATGTGTGAGAGAATTTTAAAAACATTTTAATGAGAAATTGTAATGACTCAACTAGTCCAGAATAGAGATATCAGATGCGATCCATAAAGGGGATCAAAGCGCTCCCTATCACGAAGTTCTTCGTTGGTAGCACTCAGAATCAAAGACCTTTAGTTAAAGGGTGGAGGGATTGCAACCATCCCATTGTACCACTTGGTGATGTTAAGCACAAGATTCAAATAACAATAATAGGAGATCCAAGTAAGTGGATTTGTTGATGAGGTATTCTCATCTCAATGAGGAAAAAAATTAATAACAAATATGACCGACTAAAATTGTTTTTTGGATTTATTACTTGCGATCAATACGTGACATAAATTGGTATCATACTTTTAGATAAGGGAAAAGGGTCAAAATGCCCCCGACATATTCAAAAAGATTTAAATTTGCATTCCTTCCACCGATTGGACCCCTATTTCCTTCTATTGTTAAAAACTCTCATCCTTTTAATGAAAATTCTGATAGCATACGTTGAGACTTTAATTAAATAGATAATAGTGATCTATTGGTCGACATAGATATTATCCAAAAATAAGCCGACCCATATGAATTTATTTGTTCGAATTTGTTGGCCCTAAATTTCCAAGAATCTGCCGTTGTTAAAGGATGAAAAAAGTCAGTTGGACCTAGATCTAGAATCGATTATAGCTTGTTTGCAACAGTTTAACAAAAAAATACAACTTCAAATGAAGAAGGTATTGTTGTATTTGAATTCATTTAGCCGTAAAAAATGAAGTATCAAAGAAACTGGTATGAATAAATGGTTTCTAGTTATTTTGGGTTAACTAGGATGGCTCAGATTATTTATGGTTGGGACCACATGGGCCGATAAATATGTGCCGCCTATTTAATTATTATCAAATCCCCACACGTGTCTTCTCAAAATCCAAGGGGCATTTTTAACCCCAAAATTAATGTGAAGGAAAATTGCGGTCCAATTGGTGGAAGGAAGGACATTTATAACCCAGAAAATAACGTTAAGGGCAATTCTGGTCTAATAGATGGAAGACTGGCGAATTTAAGTTAGTTTAATACACTAGGGACATTTTTTTTACCTTCTTTCATTTAGATAATAGCTGGTTGTCTATTACTACTCATAGCACAAATAGTCGGTTGGCACAGTGAAATTACAATAGTATAGACTATAGTCCTAAAATACCATTAGCCCAAAAATACCATTTTAGCCGACCTCCCAAATAATGCCCTGGGTCTCTTCTCCACTATACCCATTGACTTTCAACATAAAAAACACCCAAAGTTAGTGCAATTCCCCATGGAAACCCCCACATCTTCACCTCCCATCACCTTTAATCCTTCCATATCTGCCATCACCAGTCCTCAACCACAAAAGACGCAAAATTCAATCTATACATCTCTTCTAGCACCTAAAAAGGAGAGAAATTGAAAAAAGAGGAGATAATGATTACATTGATTATACACCGAATTTACAACTAATGTTAAAAAAAATATCAATATACACTTTCTATAATCAATATATAATAAGTATGTAAATATTATACATTGGATATACACTAATTATATATAAATCATTCATTGAGTATATTTACTATTCATTGACTATATTGACCATACAACAATGGGTCAGTAGTAGACATGTTTTTGCCAGTGAACGATAACCCAAAACGCTATCTTCTCTCTCCTCCCATGCAAACCCTAGTTTGAAACCCTAGCAGTGCTATGGCCACTCCGGCCACTGGCTAGCCGCCGCATCTGGTGGTTGGTCAGTCTTTCTCTCCTCAAGATTTCCCTCCCCTCTCCCTCCTCCCTCCTCTCTCTTCGTCCAGCAATGCTCAGCAGTCACAAGTAGTAATCCCTACGTCCACAACACAGAATTATCATCAAACCCTAATGCATGAAACTGGTAAAAATTCCATACAAGCATGTGAATCCATTCCTATGAAGATGGTTGAGATTATAGATGGTAAACACGTCGTAAGATGGTCCTCTTCTGAAGTATTACAAATGGAACGGATTGAAAACCTACAATATGCCATTGTTGGTAAGTTTTCGTATAGATGGCCTGATCTAGAAGAGTTGCGATCTATTATACCTCATCAGTGTGGAGTAAAGGGTAACTATCGTGTAGGATTTTTGAGAGATAGGCATGTCTTGATAAGATGTGATCTAAGGGAAGATTTTATTAATATATCATCAAAAAGGTTCTTTTGGTTGAAGTCAAAAGATGGTCATTCTTATCAAATGAGACCATTAATATATGATTCTAAATTCAGTATGGAAAAGGAAACTTCAATTGCTATGGCTTGGATTTCGTTTCCAAACCTTCCTCCTACCTTTTTTGTCAAGGAATCTTTGTTTACATTGGTTTCTGTTGTGGGCAAGCCAATCCAGCTAGATGCTGCTACTATCAATAAGACAAGTCCAAACTGTGCTATAGTGAAAGTGCAGGTAGATTTGCTTGCAGATTTACCTAAGTTTGTGTGGATGGAGATTGAAGATGATGTTACAAAGGATATCAGGTCGATTAAAGTTAATATTCAATATGACTACTTACAAAATTATTGCACAAAGTACTTTTTACAAAGCCATTCCAATGATGAATGTTGGGTGCTACATCCAGAACTATTGGAAAATGAGGTGGTAGATAATGGGGTAGGATCTCAGAACAAAGGAAAGGCTGCAGTTGTAGTAGATAAGCCTGGAACAAGTAAACAAGGTGTCACGACCCAGCTAGGGGCCATGACGGGTACCTGGGGCTAGCCACCGAGCACCACTCATGCTACTACTTATCTTGCTCATTTAATGGTCTTTTATCAGATTTATACTCAAATTGTAGGAAAATCGTATTTTATATGGAAACATAAATACTTTTTGAATACATTTGCCTCTCGGCCATCAAAATAATATATACATATAATAGCATCTCGTGAGACCATCTTACCCACACTGCACATCTACGAGCCTCCACTGGAGTGCTAACCATAAGGACGGGACGGGACCCCGTCATGCCCAAAAATACATATACATGAATATACACAGAAGAATCGTCAAAAGCACCTCCGAACAAAGGAGTGCTTTCAATCAGCTGACGGCTACTGCTGGTGTGGGTCGAGCTCTCCTCCCTGTCTACCTGTGGGCATGATCACAGCGTCCAAAGAAAACGGACGTCAGTATGAATATTGTATTGAGTATGAGAGGCATAAACAATGAAATAGAACAATGAAATAATGGAAATATCAATATGGAACATCTATATCTAACTGTTATGTATAAAATAATTAAGCCATGCTGTCTTACTCATACTCGTCATCATATCATGTATGCATAATGTATAAGTTGCCCGCTCATATAGGTGCGGTGTAGTAATGTATAAGCTGCCCGTCCATATCGGATCGGTGTGATAATCATAACATTAGCCTGCTTCCAGGCCTCCCGCGTCCGGGGTATCATTTCATGCCGCCCACTAGTGGTGTCTGCGCATGCCATTTGGCCATGGTGTATTGTATAGCTGCCCGCCTTAGCGGTGACTGCCCGGCCAGCTAGGCGCGGTGTTATATCATCATTATACATGCTCATCATAATATTCTTATCGTAACATACTTATCACAATACAGGCATAAGGCTTATGAATGACTTTACTTTATCGGGGTGACATAAGGTCGTGATCCCCCGATTTCATTATGGAGCAATTATCGACATCTCGCCTCACCTTGAGAAATAAATAACATCATGCCATTTTAAGATCATCATATCATATCTCCTATCTTACATTACCATTCATGGATATAGGCTTTTATCTTTCCGGAGTATAGGGACTCATAAAGAGGAGGAAAATTATGCTATGAGATTCATGCCATTAGAAGTAAGGGACTAGCCTCACATACCTTTGACGTTTAACTAAGCTATCGTTCGCTTGTTCTCCTTCGATATCGCGTTTCTACCTTAAAAATAGAATTCACATTTACGTTAGTTAATCGACTATAAGAACGTGCTACTATTTCTAGGAAAAATTAGGCGGAACTTCCTTTGTTTATACTACTTTTCCCATATTCTATATTAACTCCCAAACGCTCACAATATTGTATTCAACAATCATCATTTATCTACATTTACCACATTCCACCATTTTTCTCCAATTTCTCCACATTTATGGGCTTTAGCTCATCATCACATTTTCTCATACATCACACCTATTTCATGGTCTACACGTCATTTATAACATATTTATACTCCCAACTCATCGACATTCATAATACAATCCAACTATTATTCAACTATGGCACTATTCAAATTTTATGACCCATTTACTACACTCTTCAATAATCCAAGTGTTTTAATGTATTAATGCTTCAATCATCATGAGGAGGTCATCAAACCCACCTTGGGTAGTGTTGGAACAATCCTTGAGCAACAACACTCTTTTATGCCAAAAACCCTATTTCACTTCCTTTGCAATTTTTTGGTATAGATGAACTTTGATCAGCTTCACACCTTTGGTTCCATGGATTTCATGTAGTTGACCACTAATTTCCCTTAAATTCTTTTGGAGGAAATGTTTGGAATGTTCTAGAGTCCTCTTGAGTTGTGTAGATGAGAAATGAAATGAAAATGAATGAAAAGGGTCCCTTATATTAATCACAAAATCTGATTTTTATGAACAGTAGTCAGGATGCACAGTGGTCGTAACCCAGTTTACGGACCGTGTTCTGGTTTACGGTCCGTCCTTCACGACCGTATTTAAGCATATCAAAACCAGAAACTCAGGCTGAGACGTGGTGATTTACGGACACAATTTACGGGCCGTATTTCACTTTACGGTCCGTATTCTGAATCGTATTTAACCATTTCGTCATTTGGCAGTAAGTTGAAGTTTTTGGAATGTTGAAGGAAGATGGCAGCTTACGGTCTGTAAACCACTTTACGGTCTGTATTCTATTTTACGACCAACTGGGTCGAAGTGCAAATCTGTAACTTTCAAATCTTCAAAACCTATAATTAGTCATTGTGGAGCATAATTTTATCCCTTGTTCCCATTGCCTTTGAAATCTAACTTAAGGTCGTCAAACGTCGTTCCCTTCTCATTAACATTGTATACTCGTATTCTTCAGTAGTCTATTCGTTGTACGTTCACGGGGAAATCTCCAAGGTGTAACACAAGGGCAGATCCAACAAGGAAGATATAGAAGAAATAGGGGGTGGAAAAAAACAGTGCAACAATATTTACCAAAGGTATTATCCAGTGGTACTGTGGTAACTTACCCTGGAAACAAAGGGTAGTACAACAACAAAGTGATTCCAACTGGGAGGGATGATGGAAACAAAGAAGTTAAGGTATCAAACAAATTTGAGGTATTGAACCAAGGAGTAGAGGATGTTGATTTTAGTAGGCTCAGTAATAGTCATGAGGAGCATGTCACTGAAGAAGATGTGTCTAGAGAACAAGGGGCAGCAGCTGACTGTATAGATGGCAAGAAGGAGCATAATAAGGTGCATGCTGGTGTGGATGATGCAAATTTGTTTCTAGACAAACATCAGGCTACAAATGGAACCAAGTCTCTGGAAGATGGTGAAGTTTGAGAATGAAACTGCTAAGGTGCACAATAGTGAAGATGATAATCACAGTGTAGTAGCTATTGCCAATACACAGCAGCCTAATGATGATCCTGTTCAAAAAGAGATTAATAGTCCACAGTTGGATGGCAAAGCAGACTCTCTGGAGGTTAAGGAGGCTTATGGTTCAAAGAAGTCTCATAACTGTCAAGAACGTGAGAATACTGAATTATCTACAGATGATCAAAAGTCTGAAATGGTGCAGGGAAGACTTGATGAAGATGATCAGTAGCTAGGAGTTGAAAATAGGGGTGGTAGGGATGCAGATGAAGATGTTCATCAAAGAATTGATAGTAACAGGATTCATGATGGAAATGAGGCCTCTAAAATTTCTTTGGAAAATCAGATGTCTGAATGTACTCAAGCAAGTGATATGTATTTGAATGATGGTTCTGTTGAGAAGATGCAAGATATGACTGGTTCCATGGATCTAGAGGAGTCTGCTCAGGCATTAATTCTGAAGGATATTTCTGATGAGGAGGTACATAGCTCTAACTGTAACTTGCAGTTGGTTGGCTATTATCCTGAGAAAGTTGCTAATGCAGAACAAATGAATTTAGCTTTGGCCATTATTCCTGATATTAGAGATATGCAGCCTCTGAATGTTGCTGTAAGGGTATCACCTAACAAAGCTTTACATGATGTAGTCTCTATTAAATTACAGGAGAAACATGATAAGTTGATATTGGTCAACAATAAGAAGGAAGTTGTTGATGGTGATGCTATTGATATGAAACTACAGCAGATGTGTGTAGAGGCAGGATTATCTCCAAAATCACAAAGCAAAGGGCCAAGAAAAGGAAGAAAGCAAAATTTTAAGGTTCCGCAAACTGTGAGGTATTCAACAAGGAGTAACAATAAGAAATCTGTCAAATGATTGTTAAAACTTTATTCTGGAACATGAGATCAGTGAAGTCCCAACAAGCATTTCATAGAGTTCAAATGTTAAATAAGCATCACAAGTTCTTTTTGGTAGCTTTGATGGAACCTTTTCAGCATCAGAGACAAATTCAGAAATATAGAAGGAGACTTGGAATGCCTTATGCTAATTCCAACTGTAATGGAAAAATCTAGTTCTTTGTGCAACACAATGTTGATGTTGAGGTTCTGTTGGATTCTGAGCAATCTATTACTGTAAAGTTGCGGTTTCAAGATTTCAACAAAGATATGGTGGTTACAATGCTGTATGCTAAATGTTCTGAAGTGAAGAGAATGTAGTTGTGGGATAGTTTATACCTCTTGGCTAGTAATATGACATCTCCTTGGCTGGTTGGTGGAGATTTCAATGTTATACTGAATGAAGAAGAAAAAATAGGAGGTTTACCAGTTTTGCCATAAGAATATAAAGATTTTGCCTTTTGTCTGAATTCTTGTGAGTTGCATGAGATGCCTTTCAAAGGGAGTCCTTTCACCTGGTGGAATGGTAGGGCTGGTAATGACTGCATCTTTAAGAGATTGGACAGGATTGTTCATAATGATACATTTCAGAATTGGTTTGGACACTTAGAAGTGGAACATTTGTCAAGGACTGGTTCTGATCATGCACCATTACATGTATCATGTGGAGATCAAGTGGAAAAGTTTATGAAACCATTTAGATTTCTCAAATTCTGGGTGGAACATGATACTTTTCTTGATTTTGTTAAGCAACAATGGGAAACAGTCTTAACTGATGATGTATTTCTGTCATTTAAGCTCAAGATGAAGAAACTGAAAACTGCTTTAAGTACATGGAGTAAGAGCCCGTTTGGATTGGCTTATAAGTTGGCTTATAAGCTGTTTTCAGCTTTTTTGAGTGTTTGGCTGGCCAGCTTAAAGTCATTTTATGCTTAAAATAAGCTCAAAAAAATAATTGGACCCATTTGACTTAGTTTATCTAAAGCAGCTTATAAGCTGAAAACAGCTTATAAGCCAAAAAAAATAAGTTGGACTACCCCAACTTATTTTTTTCAGCTTATAAGCTGCAAACAGCTTTAAGCTGTAAGCCAATCCAAACGGGCTCTAAGACTACTTTTGGGGACATTTTTAAACAACATGTAATCAGAGAGGAAATAGTTAAGATTAAAGAGCAGTTGTTTGAGGGTAATCCATCTAAAGAAAATAAGTTGTATCTTCACTATGAAGAGGAATTCTGGAGGCAAAAAGCCAGGATAGACTGTTTTTCTGAAGGTGATAAGAATACAAGATATTTCCATAGTCTGGTAAAAGGAAGAAGAAAAAGAATCCAGATTAGGAGGATTAAAGATGATACTGGTAATTGGCTTGAGGATGTTGATAGTGTTGCTGCTGAAGTTGTCAACTTTTTCCATAAGCAATTTACTCATGAGGAGGTTAGTGAAGATTCTCCAATTTTTAATCATATTCCAGAGCTGATCATAGAGGAGGATAATATACTACTTGCTGATAATCCTACTATAGAGGAAGTATAGAAGGCTGTATTTGAATTAAATGGGGACAGTGCATGTGGCCCTGATGGATTTTCTGGTGTATTTTATCAGAAGTGTTGGGAGGTGATCAAGGCTGATGTATATAGTGTTGTTAAAGCTTTCTTTGAAGGACAGACTCTTCCCAAGTCAATCACTCACACTAATCTGGTTTTGCTGCCAAAGAAGAATGTTGTTGAGGCATTTTCTGATATGAGACCTATAAGTCTTAGCAACTTTATCAATAAGGTCATATCAAGAGTAGTTCATGACAGACTAGACAAGCTACTTACAAGGGTGATCTCTCCAAATCAATCTGGTTTTGTTAAGGGCAGGAATATAATTGAGAATGTGTTGTTGACACAAGAAATTGTAACTGATATAAGGAAGAGAGGAAAACCAGCAAATGTTGTGATTAAGTTGGATATGGCAAAAGCATATGATAGGGTCTCATGGTTGTACCTCTGTAAAGTGATGAGAAAGATGGGATTTTCTCCATTTTTCATTGACCTTATATGGAGGCTGTTGGCAAATAATTGGTATTCTGTTCTTCTAAATGGCTAGGCACATGGTTTCTTTCATTCCACAAGGGGTGTCAAGCAAGGGGATCCACTCTGTCACGACCCAGCTAGGGGCCGCGACAGGTACTCGAGGCTGACCACTGAGCACCCCTTATTTCCTCACTTGTCATAGTCATTTACGCTTCTTTATCATTCATAATTGTATGAAAATCATTTTCCGGTGGATAACACAATCAGTCTATATATATATATATACAAATGCCTCATTAGGCCATCAAAATAATATATATAATATATACATGCATGTTGTAATAAACTTGTGAGACCATCTAACCCACACTACGCATCTACGAGCCTCTACTGACATACTATACATATAGGTAGAACAAGACTCCACCATGCCCAAAATATACATATACCAAGATAATAATCATGAGCACCTCCGGACAATGGAGTGCTCGCAATCAGCTGGCAGCTACTAACAATCTGGATCGAGCTCACCTCCCTGTCTACCTGTGGGCATGAACACAGCGTCCAAAGAAAACGGACGTCAGTACGAATATTGTACTGAGTATGAGAGGCATGAACAATAATAATGCATCAAGGAAACAAGGGAGGCATCAAGTATGGAGCAACTGTACCTGACTAGGAATTACATGAAAAGTAATGCATGCTGACTTACTTTTAAGCTTATCATCATCTCATGTATGCATATCATATATATATGTATATATATAAACTGCCCGACCATATAGGTGCGGTGTGATAATCAGTAACATTAGCCCGCGTCCGGGGTACCATCTCATGCCGCCCACTAGTGGTGTCTGCCCATGCCAACTGGCTATGGTGTATCGTCTAAGCTGCCCGCTTTCGCGGTGACTGCCCGGCCAACTAGGCCCGGTGTAATATGATTATAACATGCTCATCATAAAATACTTATAATAATATGCTTGTCAAAATATGCTTATCATCGTACATGCATAAAGACTCTAGAACAACTGCATTCTATCGAGGTGACGTAAGGTCGTGAACCCTCGATTCCATTATGAACATATATGAACATTCTGCCTCACCTTGAAGGGATTAGTATATAAGGTGAGTGTATACAAGGAACAACATCATTTACTTTATAAGAACGTCATATCATATCTCTTGACTCATATAGCTATTCATGATCTTAGACTCTTGGCTTTCCGGGATATAGGAGAATCATGGAAAGGGAGAAGAATCATATCATGGGATTCATGCCATAGAAAGAAAAGGAATAGCTTCCTATACCTTTGTCGTTTAGCTAAGCTATCGTTCACTTGCTCTCCTTTAATGTCACGTCGCTACCTTCACGAAAGAATTCGTATTGACGTTAGTTAATCGACTACGGGAATGCGTCACTATTTCTAGAGAAAATTGGGCAACACTTCCTTTATTTATACTACTTTTCTCATAGTCTATATCAACTCCCACATTTACAACAGCACTTCACAATATCGTATCAACAATCGTCATTCATATACTTTGAGCAAATTCCACCATTTTTCTCTATTTTCTCCACATTTATGGTTGTAGTTCGTTATCGCGTTTTCTCATATATAATGCTTATTTCCTGGTCTAAACATCATTTACAACATATTCATAATCATGGCACATCAACGTTTATGGTTCCATTCAACTACTATTCAATTATGACACTATTCTCCCATTTAAGACCCATTTTCCATGTCTTTCTACAATTCAAGCATCTTAGCTTTCCAATACCTTAAACAACATGCTAAAGTCATAAAACTTACCTTAGATGGTAATGGAACAAGCCTAGAGTGGAGTTCTTCCTCCTTCCTCAAAACCCTATTTTTCCTTCCTTGGAATTTCTTGGTTTGGATGAACTTCACTTGAGTTTCACACACTTTGTTTCATGGATTTGGTGTTGTTGATCTTGATCTCCCTTTGATTCTCTTAAATTTTGTGGATGAAATGTTTGGATAAGTTCTAGAGGGTTCTTGAAGGTTGTAGATGAAATATGAATGAAAATGAATGAGAAAGTCACTTATAATAGTCACAAAATCTGATTTTTAATGAACAGTCGTCGGGGTGTACAGTGGTCGGAAACCACAGTTTACGGACTATATACTAGTTTACGGGCCATATAACGTGGTCATATTTAAGCATATCAAAACAGTAAGGTTTGCTGGAGGTCACGATAGTTTACGGCCACAGTTTACGGGCCGTATTTCAGTTTACGGTCCGTAAACTGGGTCGTATTTTACCATTTAAACTTTGGACAGAAAGTTGAAATTTTTGGAACGTTGGAGGACGATGGCAGTATACGGTCCGTAAATCACTTTACGGGCCGTATTCTGTTTTACGACCACTGGTTGAATTGAAATTCTACAACTTTCTTATTTCCAAAAATTCATGAATCGTCATTCCCTACTTAGTAAAACGTCGCACACTCATACCCTTCGTTGGTCTATTCATTGTACATGTACGGGGACTTTTTCGAGGTGTAACACACTCTCTCTTGCTCTTTTCATTATAGTTGTAGAAGTTCTTTCAAGGGCACTAAATTCTTTATTTGATCAGCCTGGTTTTGTTGGTTATGGGATGCTGAAGTGGAATGCTGAGTTGAATCATCTGGCATATGCAGATGATGCAATCATTTTTTCTGCAGCAAATAACCAATCTTTACAGATGATCATGGATACTCTTCAAGAATATGAGAAAATATCTGGATAGCTGATAAACAAGAGGAAAAGTTCTTTTTATATGTTCAGCAAAGTATCACATGAGTTAAGTCAGCAGGTTGCAACAGTAAAAGGATTTGTGAGAGGACAATTTCCTTTTACATATCTTGGAGTACCAATAACTCATGCCAGGAAAAGGAAAGTGGATTATACTGAATTATTGAAGAAAGTCAAAGACAGGTTACAAACTTGGAAAGGCAAGTTACTGTCTTATGGAGGAAGAGCAGTGTTGATTACAAGTGTCCTTCAAAGTATCCCAATTTGTGTTTTATCTGCTATAAGGCCTCCTAAATGTGTTATAAAGGAATTACACAGGATCTTTGCCAGGTTCTTTTGGAATAATAAGGAGGAAGGAAGATGCAGACACTGGGCAGCTTGGCTTAACATGTGCATTCCCAAACATGAAGGAGGTTTGGGTTTCAGGTCTATCTATGACATATCCAAAGCTTTATGTGCTAAACTCTGGTGGAAGTTTAGAACCACTAGTTCTCTCTGGGCTAATTTCATGTGGAATAAATACTGCAAAAAATAAATTCCTCGGGTGGTTCAATGGAAGGGAGGGTCACAAGTCTGGAAGATGATGTTGGAAGCAAGGGAAAGTATAGAACAGGAAATCTGGTGGGAGCCAAACATTGGAAGTTCAAACATTTGGTTTGACAATTGGACTAAGCTAGGTGCTCTTATCTATGTGGTTCCCCAGTCCAGGCAAATTAATGAGCATGCTGAAGATGTTTCTGAACTTATGACAGATGGAGGATGGAATATCAGCAAACTAATGCAGTTGTTTCCTGAAGATATTGTGCAGCATATAATACAGGAAATTGAAATTAAATATGCATCAAATTAATGGGATAAACCTTTGTGGATGATGACAAGTACAGGCAAGTTTACAGTAAGTAGTGCATGGCAGTTACTGAGACAAAAAGCTAATGTAACAGTGCCATTTCAGAATATGTGGATCAAAGGTATGCCTTTTAAAATTTCATTCTTCATGTGGAGATTGTGGAAATTTAAAGTCCTAATTGATGAAGTGGTGGCAAGTATTGGCATTCCATTAGTTTCAAAGTGTTGCTGCTGTCATAATGCTCAGATGGAGACTATAAACCATTTGTTTCTGTGTGGAGATTTGGCTACAAAGGTATGGAGATACTTCAATATGAGGGCTGGATTGAGCATGAATTGTGTTCAGGTCAAACATGCTATAAGAAGTTGGTGGGAAGCAAAATGCCATTTCAAAATGAAGACCATATACAAAGCAGTGCCTGCTTTTATTGTGTGGTAAATATGGAAGTGGAGAAACAATAGGCTTCATTGTGGTACTATGAATCTGAATAGAGTGCTATATGACATAAATATGAACATTCATATGTTATGTAAAGTTCAGTTTCCTGGGCTGCATATTCCAACTGTACGGCATCAGATTGTTCAGTTCTTTGAAGGATATAAGCCTACTGTTATATGCAGAATTATTAAATGGAGGAGACCTGCATCTGGAGTATATAAGTGTAATACTGATGGAGCTGCTAAAGGAAATCCAGGACCAAGTTATGATGCTTTTTGTATAAGAAATGAAGAGGGAGATTTGGTGTATGCAGCTGCTAAAATTTTGACAAATGGAACAAATATTGTGGCTGAGGCTATTAGAATGGGACTGAGATACTGTGTGGAAAAGCAACTTTTTCCATTGATCATAGAGACTGATTCCATGACCATAAAGAAGATATTAAATGTTGAATGGAAGGTCCCTTGGAGCATTTCAATGTTGGTGGATGATATCAAAAGGATGATGGATGATCAAAGAGTATCTGTGGAGCATATACATAGAGAAGGAAATGGGCTTGCAAATTTTTTAACTAACTTGGTTTTTGTTTTTGCAGGTTCAGTTCAGTTTCATAATTTTCAGGAATTGCCAAGTCAAGCTAAGAGGATTCTGAATATGGAGAAGAGAGGAATTCCAAACTTGAGAATAAGAACCCTTCAAGACAAAGCACCAGATTGACAACAGAACTGTAACTATTACTGAGTACAGTTTGCCAACTGATTATGAGTATTTACAGCATCTGTATTAGGGTGGTATCAGTGTGCTTGGTATGCTCATTCCTTAATATAAATGGTGTGATGCTCATGATCTAAGTAGCAGACTGTTCTAATTATGGATCAAGTATCATAGAGACCTGGCTTCATGCAAAGGATTAGGCTGGACAGTTTGAACATTGAAAGAAAAGTACAGCTTTTGAAAGATCACCAGGCTGATAAGCAAGATATGTAGAAAAGTCATATTCAAATGTTGTCTGAACTAGCATGGACAGATACAGTAACTATATTAAGGTGTCATTTCTTGATATGGATGCTACACATGTCCAGGCTAGGATTCATGCTCTTTCGACAATGGTTCAAAGCTGAGAGTGGTTTTTGCTTCCATACAGATGCTGGTTTGTACAGAAGATCACAACTATATTTAAGTGGCCTGAAGAATGATTTAACTAATTTGAAACATGCCACATGTGAGACTTTGAAGGTGTGATAGATGTTATGAAGTCAAGGCCCTTGGATCAATAGTTGTTAATAGTCTGTTTTAAACTAAAATGTTACACCTCAGAACTTTGGGTTGCTGAACGGAGAAGGGACTAACGTAAGTTAAGGTGAGCATGATGTCCCCTACAAGTAAGAAGGGATACTAATAATTCTAATTAAGATTCCAAAGAAGTTAAAGGCAAGGGGGAAGAGCTCGTTAAATGAACCTTCACCGCAGTTTTGCGAAAGGGGGGGTTCGACGGTCGTTCTTTGTACCGTCGAACGAGTCGACGCCCCGTCGATTGTGTCGTAAATTTTAGCTGGACCGAAGACCCTTCGACGAACAGGTCGACGATCCGTCGATCAGTTCGACGAACCGTCCTTCTCACCTTCGAATGAAAGGAAATGACAGGTTGCTCACTGGAAATTTAACGACTTCGACGCCTAGATCGACACTCCGTCGATCGCACCGTACATCTCGGTCGGGACTGATTTCATGAATTAATATAAGACCCCTCCCTCATTTTATTTCATTTCATCTTCCACTCTCTTCTCTCCAAGAACTCTCTCGAACCTTCTCCACCATTCATCCACAAGAAATCAAAGGAAAACCTTAGTCAACTACACCAAATCCATGAAATCAAGTGTATGAAACCCATTTAAAGTTCATCTAAGCCAAGAAAACTCAAGAGAAGTGAGTTAGGGTTTTGGTGCAAGAAGAGAAGCTCCACTTGAGTATTGTTCATCCATCATCTAAGGTGAGTTTTATGACCCTTTTTATATGGTGTGAGTGGTTGAAAGTTGTAACACTTGGATTGTGGAAAGACATAAAAATTGGGTCATGAATATGTGAATAGTGTCATTGTTGAGTAGTAGTTCGGGGTGGATGATGAATATTGATATGTTATGATTGTAAATGTGTTATGTACGACATCTAGAATATGGAATAAGTATTATTTGTGAAAGAGTGCAATAATGAATTATGACCATAGTTGTGGAGAAATCAAAGAGAAATGGTGAATTGTGGGAAGTGTAGGTAAATGATGATTGTTGTTGCTATATTGTGAATGCTGATATTAACGTTTGGGAGTTGATATAGAATGTGGGAAAAGTAGTATAAACAAAGGAAGTGTTGCCCAATTTTCCCTAGAAATAGTGAAATGTCCCTATAGCCGAATAACTAATGTCAATGCGATTCCTCTTGAAGGTAGAAACATGGGCACCAAAGGAAACCAAGCGAACGATAGATTAGTCAAGCGCAAAAGGTATGTGAGGCTAGTCCTTTCCTTCTATGGCATGAATCCTATAGTATGAATTTCTTTCTTCTCCATGAATCTCTTAAGTTCCGAAAAGATATGAGCCGATATCCCTAATTAGCTACACAAGGTAATGAGTTAAAGTATAGAAGTTCTAGATGTTCATGATATGATATTCCCAAAACGTCCACGATGTCATTATTGCTTACACTCACCTCATATACTATTCCCTTCAAGGTGAGGCAGGATGTTAATGAGTGCTCCATAAGGAAATCGGGGGATCACGACCATACGTCACCCCGATAAGGCATAGTTGTCTTTGAGTCTTTATGCATGCACTATGATGAGTATGATAAGCAGTAGAATGAGGGGTGCTCGGTGGCTAGCCCCGGGTACCCGTCGCGGCCCCTGGTCGGGTCGTGACATAAAATTTGTATTTCCTTTTTCCACTTGTTGATTTTCCTTTCTGTTGTTTTTATTTATTTGATCAATCACTTTTGGATTGATATGTACATATTTTCTTTATCAATAAATTTCCACCTTTCTGGTGGCTTTGCTTAAAAAAAAAAAAGACCATACAACAATGGCATAATATGTGGTTCCACGATTGGAAATAACAAGTTGAGCAAGTAACTAACAATTGCTTGAAATTGCTACCAAGGTTAGATAACCACTACATTTCCACCGCGAGACCATTAAAAACTTTAATTTTCTCGGAAACACCATCCTCCTTCAAACAACTCAAATCCAGCAAACTCTACCAGATTTTTACTATCTCAAATAAAGCTCTGTCATACAACTTTAGATTTGGAAAAACCTTACAAAGGTTTTCAAACACTAAATCTTTTCAAAGAGATGGAGTGATAGAGGAGATGAAGGGGCTAACGTAGAAGAAAAGAGGAAGGAGCAGAGAAGAACATATGATGAGAGGAGAATAAAGGACAGGCAATGAAGAAGAAGAAGATATATCACATAGAAAAAGAGAAAGAGCACCGATTAGAAAATGTGAACTTTTAGATCTGAATATTTATTTCGGGCGGTTTATAAAGATCGAGTCTTTTCTTTAAATGGACTTCAATAGACTGCTATATGTAGGGTAAAATTGCAAAATTTTAACGTACGCACGAAATATCTTTTGTATCAAATAAAATAAGTTGCTTAACTAAAGAGAAAGAGAGCATACATGACTAAAAATAAGATTCAACATAGTCCAAAATATTATACTCAAATAACTTGGTCGACTGAAAATTACTAGTTCATTTTTCCAACAAAATAGAACAACCTTCATAAATAATTGAAACAAAAAGAACAACAACACGACATGAATTGAAAATGCAACAACTTAAAATGAACACTAATAAAAAAAGCAACATGAATAAACAACTATAGAACAACAAAAGTATTACACTCTCAATTAAGATCTTTGGAATGTCCATCATCTTTAGCATTGATGTCATCTCCTTCAGTTGGTGTGGGATCTGTACCGCTTCCAGCCCCTAAGCCAAAATCATTTTGGTTAGTAGTCATAGACTCCAAAAACCACGGGTTATTGATCAAGTACTCCATTGAACTTGCTGATGGGTTAACATTTTCATTCACGAGCTTGGAATTGGAGGGATAATTTTGAGGTTGAGAAGGTTGATGTTGTTGAATGAATTGCTTTTTTCTTTCATTAAGTTTATCCATCTTTGCAGCAGAAACCTTTAAAAATCCTCGCATTTCCCTAGAATCAATTTCGTTGATGCTTCTACCCTCCATAAGTTGGTTGAAGAGGAGTTCCATTTCTTTCTCCTCGTTGATTTTCAAAATTTTTGCTAATTCTTTTTTCTTGCATATTAACCTTTCCTGAAAGATAAGTTTCATGTTTAACTAACTTTTTGAGTCTTTCGTCCTCAGAAAACTTAAATATCTCATTAACACCTCGTTAGCTAGACTTACAGATTTCCAAACAATGGGTTGAATTTCCCCTGGGCTAAAAATTATTATAGCGACATCTAAATCACATAGAATAGAAAACTCTTCAGCTTTCTTAAATAAATTTGTTGCTCTTTTATCTAGGATGGAGTTTCTTACATTTTCACTACAATTCCTAGTATTCCTAAGCCTCTTCCTATCCATATTTGATACTCAAACATAAAAGCACTTTTTTTAGGAGTAGAATACAAAATGACTGAAGAGGTGTGTCGCTTTTATAGATACTAACAAGATTTGCTACTATAGTCAAACTAAGAAATTTTAAGTTTATTGAGATACTTTAGTCTACCTATTAAATAAACTGATTAGGGTAATCTAGTTCTAAAAAAATTGTATTACTTTTTTCTTAAAAAATTAAAAATTTCTAAAATTCATATTCCATAATTATTTTTGGAGTTAGGAACTTGTGACACATGTACATTTAGTCCTTGTGATATTTGATTAAACACATATAACTTTCAACTACTTCAAATGCATTTTTTAAAAATCTTTTTTGCATGTGAATGTCCACAAATTTTTAGAATTATTAATCGTTCCACCATTAGATTACCATGTGTAATGTTATGCTCGTAATGTTGCTACACATTTAAGAGTAATATACATCTAAGAATAGTCCAAACATAATATACTTCCTATATAAAGGTGTCACTACCCAACTAGGGGCCATGACGGGCACCCGGAGCTGACTACCGAGCACCACTTATCATGCTGACGGTCATACTCAACCTAGGCATATATCATTCTCAACACAAACTTATCATGAAACAATCTCCAAACATCTCCCATAACATATATAAGCATAGGTCCATAAGGCTACAAAAATGATGTACAAAATCTACAATGAAGAGGTCACATAGCACCTACAACCCACACGTATGCATCTATGAGCCTCTAACTGGAATACTGGAATCATAGTGATGGGACAGGACCCCGCCATGCCCCATGTCTGTACACAAAAGAATATACCAATGGGCTGCACCTCCGGAGTAATGGGGTGCTCCTGTGATTTGCTGAATAAGCTCCTAAGCGTCTGCACCATCTCCTTGTCTACCTGTGGGCATGAACACATCGTCCATAAAATAAAGGACGACAGTACGAACAATGTACTGAGTATGTAAGGCATATATGATAACATAATAAGGAAACATAGAAGGCATAGGAAAAATAGATAATTGTAACTGCATGCCTCTTGCGGCGGAATCATACATGCTCACTTTTACCTTTAAAACATATCACATATACTTTCATAAACTGTCTGAATCAAATGCATCATTAGCCCGCGTCCGGGCCTCCCGCGTTCGGGGTAATCATGTCACGTCGCCCACTAGTGGTGTCTGCCCATGCCATATAGACATGGTGTAGTAAGCCGCCAGCCTTAGCGGTGCTACCCGGCTATCTAGGCACAGTGTAACTATCATTATATTCCTAACATAAAGCATGCATAAGAGCTCAAGTAAGATGTCACGACCCAACCTGGGGCCATGACGAGTGACCGAGCTTAACCTGCCCGATAACCCAACTTATGTTACTTGTACTAACTCATGGCATTCAATAGGGTTTATTTACTAAGTTTCAAAGTTGTAAATAGAATAACCAAGCCGACTTGTAACTTAAAACATCCCAAAACATATTGATACATATACGTAACGTATGACAAGGCAAACCAACGAGGCTACCAATACTTCTGTACAACAAAACAATGGCCGACAAGGCCAAATAGTAACCATGACACCCACGCTGTTCGCAGACTACTAGAAGAGTATGACCATGCATAAGCGACGGGACAGGGCCCCGTCGTGCCCGCAATATATACACAAAATTATACCAAGACAGGAACAGTCTCCGAAGCAAGTGGAGCTGTCTGACTCTCAGTGCTGACTCCTCCTAGGTGGCTGGATTGTCGAACCGCGTCCCTGAACCTGCGGGCATGAAACGCAGCCCCCGAAGAAAGGGGGTCAGTACGGAATATGTACTGAATATGTAAAGCCTTACTGAATCATAAACAAGGAAAAACGTAACAATAAACAAGTTTAGAAAGCAACCCGGGGATAACCTGGAACAGTATTTTGAACCGCGCCTTATGGTCCCTTCCACAACTCTAGCATACATAATATAAATATAGAATATACACAATAATACAATAGTCCCTTCGGACAGCCGCTTCCGGCATAATAATGATGGCCCCTTCGGGCAGCCGCTTCCGGCTTAATAAGAATGATGGCCCCTTCGGGCAGCCGCTTCCGGCTTAATAATAATAATGGCCCCTTCGGGCAGCCGCTTCCGGCTTAAGAATATCATAATCCAGCTGATCGGGTGGAACAATAACAACATATATGATGTACAGTATGAATATGTAGTGAAGTCAAGACATGAGTCATCATAGAGTTACTACAAATAGAAGCTGATATATATATCGACTATTATCCAACGTACAAAAGACTTGAAAGGCAATAGCTCAATTACCTTAAGAATTTTAACATCAAGAAGTGAATAAAAATCTTGAATCACACTCGAAACTTATGAATAGAATTACCCCAAAGCTCATATCATTTGTCACTTATCTCTAAGACATGCCAAAAGAAGGAAGAGACAACTTTACATACCTTTAGCATTTATTCGTAACACAACACGTATACGCTGCCCAAAGTCTCAACCTATATTAAGACGTCAAGAATTATGGTTAAGCTACGGGGAGATTAAAACGTATTCTAACGTTAGTAACTCCTTTCTAGATGTTTAGACGACGTTTTCTTTATATGCAACCCAACTACATACAACCAATTCCAAAATCAATAATCATATGTTCAATACCAACCCGTACAGCCCACATAACATTCCAAATAGCCCACATTCACAACATTCCATAACGATTCACATATGGCTACTACATTCTCAAGTTGCTCCTAATAATCTGTAGCCTTAACGTTTTCGTGTAACAACTTTACAACAACCCAAACAACGTAAATACAATATATATTCTTAACTATCATAAGTCTTTCCAATTTAAAGAAGACAACATGTCCAAAACAGTTCCTAGCCACAACAAGTCCAAAACAGTCCCTAATCAACAACACGCCCCAAAACAGTCCCTAACCAACAACATAAAGGTGCCCGGAATTCTTGCAAACGTTTACGAACATACCAAGCAAACCACATATGATTCTTACACATTATTTCATGTCTCTTTTTCATATAATTTCAGTAAAATACGACCAGCAGTCACACGATAAATATATCACCAAATTCGTACGCAAATAGCTACATTGTCGACACTATAACCTTACAACAACCTATAAACAATTTTACTTCCAACTCTAACCATCAAATACCTTCATTCCCATCATAAAATTCATGAAAAAAACCATCAAAATACCAAGTAAAATCAGTTCACTATCTTCCACAAAACAGTCCACTACACGGCCATAATTCAACAAAACAACAACAAGTTCATATCAACACAACTTCACCATTAACATTCCAATTCTTTTCATTCTTTTGCCATGCAATCTAGGATAGCCAAAACCATAATTAATAAATAAAATCAGTCCATTATCCCACACCAAACAGTCCCTTACGGCTTCCACAAGGCCTCAACATCAACACACAATTTCATACATGCAATTCACATTTACATATGCACAACATATCCAAATCACCTCTAAAACAGCCCCTTCGGCTATTACCATGTTTCAACACCAACATTCATAATTTCATACATGTAATGTACATTTACATATTCACAACACCTCAAAATTCGTCCTAAAACAGTCCACACGGTTCAACAACATTCCAACACCAACATTCGAAATCTCATGCATGCAATTCATGTTTACCAAGTTACAACCATGATTCAATATCAACACACATAGTTTCATGCATGCAACTTATATTTACACCTCAAGCACACGTTTTACACCACCCTCAACACATGCAAAAGAAGCTAAACCTTACCTTGGCACTTTGATTTCTCCACTTGGCTAGGGTTTGAGTCTTGAACTTAACTCTTGCTCTTGCTATCTAATGATCACCTTCACGTTGTTAGGGACTTCTAAAGGGTTGAATTAACTTGAAAATCTGATTTTTGGATCAACAACTCAAGCTTCTATTTTTTTTTTTAGCCATGGCCGAATGCCATGGCTTGTGCTTTCTCTCTCTCTCTAGTTTGTTGTGTTGAAGATGGAGTGAGGGAAAAATCTGATTTTTGGTCAACAAATGGGTTTAAATATGATGCACATGTGTTGGCCACATGTCCCCCTCATGGCTTTGAGCCAATCACATGGTCTTGAGCAAAATTTCAAGAAATATCCCACTAGTTCGGCTACATGGCCGAGACTCACTTTCCCACTTCTCAATTTTAATTGTCTATTTTACAATTGCATGTGCATTAGATGAATTAATATTTAAGTGTGTGTAATGAGTCTTCCAACATGTAATAGCATGCCTTCTTAAAATAATGAGTTGCCAATATTAAAATGTATACCACTAGCATGCTTTGCCAATATTAAACTGTGTAATAAGTCTTCCACTAATATTTTGTACTAAGTAAAAATCTATAAACACCTAGTCCAAATTTCGAAATTTAGGATTAAGGGTTCTTATTTCGGGTCCGGGAAGGGTTCCGTCTTTAACTCGCGTCGATTTCTTCGTGAATAATTCAACGTATAAAATACGGGGTCTAACATTCTTCCCCCCTTTAGAACATTCGTCCTCGAATGTTGAAAAATTTGTAACTTATAGAAGTTTTTATGGATAGCTAAACAATAGAGTAAAACATGACGGTACTATTTAAGGTCAAATTAATCATATCTGACTAGTGATAAGGGACATTTCATATATAGCTTAAATCCATCAATAAATCCGAAGAAGGGTATACCTGATGGTGCATCCTGCGGTGTCTCTATACCCGGTCTCCCACCTAGAGCGTAGATACGATGCGGCCCAGTACTGGAGCTAGATGCTCTACCTCCACCCCTACCTCGGCCGGAAGAAGTCTGGGGTCCTATCTCTGGGGCCCTCACTGAGCGTGACGACGCTGCTACCGAATTCTCAGGAAACAATACCACCCACTCTTTGTGGGCAATCTCTAGCATAGTGCACTGGATCACCACAAGTATAACATACACCCTGACGACACCGTCCTACATGACTTTTCCCACAAGTCGCACATCGAGGAGGGGGCATCACCTCCTGCCATGACCCCACCTGCTGCTGAGAACGCGATGCATAAGAAGAACTTTGTCTCTGCCTAAGGGGAGTCTCCCTACTCCGCTGAGATCCTCGAAACTGCAGAGGTGCACTAAACTGGGGTCTGCTCTCGCTAGTGGAACCTCTATACTGACCCTCTGACCTGGCCCTCTTATGCTGACTACTACTCTGCTCTGAGATAGCCTTTCGTTGGCGTCTACGATCCTCTGACCCTTGAGCATAAGCCTGAATACGAGCTATATCCATACCTGGCTGCATTGCTACTGCAATACAAGCCTCCTACAACCCTGGCTCTAATCCCATCACATATCGATGAACTCTATCTTCCATTTCCTGCACAATAGAAGGGGCATATCTGGCTAAAGAATCAAACTCTACACTATACTCTCTAACAGACATGCCATCCTGCTGCAAGTTAAGGAACCTATCAACCCTTGCCCGCCTCAACTCGGGTGGCATATAATGGCGCAAGAAGGCATCTGAGAATTCCTGCCAAGTCGGCGGAAGAGCATCCCTGCGCCTCGATAATCTCCATGACTGAAACCAATTAATTGCTATACCCTGCAATCTATAAGCAGCTAACTCAACAGATTCTGTAGCTGACGCTTTCATCATATCTAAGGTACGCTGCATACCATCTATGAACTCCTGAGGATCAGCCTTAGGGTCCGTTCCCTTAAACTCTGGGGGACCAAATGTAAGAAAATCTCGAGCCCTGGCACTAGCAGCCCTATCTGGATACTCATGACCCCTATCCTGTCTTCCAGCCTGGGTAGCAAGTATCTGAGTCAACAAACGTATAGCATCTCTCATCTCTCTCATCTCCTGACCCTGAACATCCGGCTGAGGGACTGGAGGTACTGGTACTGGTGCTGGCGCTGGGGCTGGATCAGATGCCCCTCTGAGCTCCTCCGGAGGTGAGGAAGTAGGAGAACTCTGGGACTGAATGTGTATCCCAGCGTGAGTATGAGCTCTGGTAAACCTGGGGGCTTGGCTAATTGCCTCATCCTCAACTGATTTGCCCTTCTGGGCTGCTGTCGCTTTACTCTTCCTAGTCATCGCTGAAATTATACAAGACTATTAGATTAAGGACTTCACTTATGACACAGCTCTATTCGCACGATCTCCAACCCGAAAGAAGGAATGACACCCTATTAATGTCTCGTAGCCTCCTGTTTATAGATGTGGTGCACAACACACCGATAAACGAGACTCTACTAGACACCGTCTGCGAACATGCCGAGAACTGAACTGCTCTGATACCACTTTTGTCACGACCCAACCTAGGGCCATGACGAGTGACCGAGCTTAACCTGCCCGATAACCCAACTTATGTTACCTATACTCACTCATGGCACTCAATAGGGTTTATTTACTAAGTTTCAAAGTTGTAAATAGAATAACCAAGCCGACTTGTAACTTAAAACATCCCAAAACATATTGATACATATACGTAACGTATGACAAGGCAAACCAACGAGGCTACCAATACTTCTGTACAACAAAACAATGGCCGACAAGGCCAAACAGTAACCATGACACCCACGCTGTTCGCAGACTACTAGAAGAGTATGACCATGCATAAGCGACGGGACAGGGCCCCGTCGTGCCCGCAATATATACACAAAATTATACCAAGACAGGAACAGTAGCTTTCATCTTCGAGGATGTAAGAAGATCATGGGAATGTAGGAGAGAAATCACAATACAAGAGTCATGCCTTTGAAAGAAAGAGGCTAGCCTTACATAATTTTACGTTTCTCTAACTTTTCCGACTAAACGCTTCCCTCCAAGTTCACGATTCTACATTCAAGAGAATTCGTACTAAGATTAGATGACCGGAAACATGCTTGATGCAAAGCTAAGGCGACTAAGGCCTAACGAAAATTGAGCAAAACTTCCTTTGTTTCTACAAATTTCTCCATATAATATAACACTCCCCAACATCAATAACAATATCCATAGTATCATAATCAATAAACTTTGTTAAGCTAGACATTATTCAATTCTCAAAAATCCCTCTCAAAGTCATCCATAACCATAGTTACCACCCAACGTTGTATTCATTCACCTATAACGCTTCCTCAATATTCTTAATATCATTCATAACAAGATTATACCCATAACATGTCAAGAATTATGATTCAAGTCAAGTTACTATTCAAAAATACCATTATTTTCACATTTGAGCTCCATATTGTACTTTCCTCCTCAATCCAAGTCTTTCAACCACTCAATATTCTTAATAACATGAAATAAACATAAAACTCACCTTTGATTGTGTAGGAACGATCTTTGAATGAAGATACTTCACTTGGAGAAAACCCTAGCTTTAATTTCAAAGGAATTCTTGATTTCCACAAGCCCTAGAGAACATCCTTGCACTTGATTCTACTATTTTTTGGTGTTTAATCTTTGATTTATCATGGGTTTATGTTGATATAGTGTGGGGAAGGTTCTAGAGGTGTGGAGAGGGTTGGAGAAGACGATAAATGAAAACCAATGAGCTTGGGTTGTCCATATATAAAAAAAAACTTCACCCGTCAGGCAATTATACGATACGAACGACGAAGCGTCGATATGACCGTCGAAGTCGTGAAATTTCCACTGAGCAACTTTCGTTTCCTTTCATTCTACGATGAGAAGGACGATCCGTCGAACTGATCGACGGAGCGTCAACCTGCTCCGCGAATGGTCTTTGCGCTAAATCAATTCTACGACACAATCAACGAAGTGTCGACCCGTCCGACAGTACGAAGAACGGCCGTCAAATCCCCCTTTCACAGAACTGCAGTGAAGTTTCATTTTGATGAACTTTCCTCCCTTGCCTCAAATGTCTTTGGAATCTTAATTAGAACCATTAAGTATCCCTTCTTACTTGTAGGGACATCATATACACCTTAACTTACGTTAGTCTACTCACCGCTCAGCAACCCGGAATTCCGAGGTGTAACAAAAGGGACAAAAATACACATTTAATAAATTGAAGGTTAAAAATATCAATTCATATATTATAAAGACCAAAATTATAATTTATCAATAATTGAGTAACCAAAAGTGTTATTATCCCCAATTATTTTCTTATTTAGGCATTTGAAGTAATCATCTAAGTGTAAAATGATCAACGGGTAATGACATTACCATTTTAGACTCCTAAACAATATCTAGTCCAATAGAGTAATACTTTAATACTTTTACCTTTTACAATCATACAAAAAGAATATGCTTTTAATATTTTACCATTCATAATCATATAATTATGAATTTCCTATAAACTCCTAAACAATATCTAGCTCAATAGGGTAATATTTTAATACTTTTACCTTGCAATCATACAAACAGGATATGCTTTTAATATTTTACCATTCATAATCATATAATCATGAATTTGCTATATAATCATACAATCATGATTTTTTTTTTTTATATTTAATATTTCTGTAGCTAACCATGAAATTTTTTGTGGCTAAACATTTTAGCCACGATGATTCCTTCCTAAAATATTGTAGCAAGAAAAGGTATAGCTAAACTTTAGCTACAAACTTTACAGATTTTGTGGGGATAATTATATTTTTGAGCCGCCCTAAAATATAACAGCCGACAAATATATTTTTTGTCTATCAAGTATCAATAAATATAATATATATAATATATATATATTATATACATAATCAATGTATATGTCTAGTATATTTTGGCTAGCCCCAGTAATCAATCTCGGCCAATGGGCCGAAAATTTAAAAAGTCCTATTTTGTGGCTAAGAACTATTGCTTATTACTACGAATTTTTATTGTGTTGTACATATATTGGTAAAATAATTTGTCACGGAATATAAACTTATAGCAAATGATATTATTATTTTGCTAGACAAATCAAATATATAGTAATCTTTGTATTGTCATCACTAGGTGATCCACTATTTAAAAGATTTAATTTTTTGTCATGAAAATTCAAATTGTCTGGCTATTTTATAGTTTAGTCTCATGGAAATAGTGTAAATCTCTATAAGTTCTTATAACTTATTTAGGCTATTTTTTTCTTAAATAAAGTTATTAAAACAACTCGAGGTTCGTGGGATTTACTGTCACGATCCAAAAATCTAACTAGTCGCAATAAAACCCACACCTAACTCGGTAGGTGAACCATTAGCCAATTTTAATCCATTATTCAATAGTTAAGGAGAATAGTAAAGTGATAACAATAATTAAGTCATAAACATTGTCTTATACGCATAAACTGCAGAAAGAAAGCAAGTACACCCCCAAAATCGGTGTCATAGGTACAAGAGCCTCTAATCATAAATACAAGCCCAAAAATATCTCAATACAACCGTCACAGAATAGAAAAAAGACATAATAAAACTAAGATAGAATGAAGTCTGGTGTTCGGAACAACCAAGCAACTCTCTCCGACAACTCCAACATGAAACTCCTAGATCAACTGAGTCTGCATGATCCATTGGTAAATGGCTCTAAATATGCACATAAAAAGGTGCATCACATGTAGCATATGTAAGGGAAATCAGCGTGTACTTAGCAAGTATCACTGACCGACCCTAAATGAAGTAGTGGCGAGTGTTAGTTTATGAAATACTTGTGGTCCATACTTCAATAATTATAATCCTCGATAGAAAAATAAACAAGGATAAGATAACACAACTGAAACAATAAATTCACAATATTAGTAGATAGGAGAAATTATGCCCAAATCACCTCATAACACAAGATGATGCTCAACCATATTCGACATGATAGTGTGGGAATCCAATGTTATGCAATGCATCAGCCACATCTACTCATAATCATGGCACACACCAGCTCCAAGGGGGGTGTTCGAGAGGGTGACACCATACGCCATATAGACGATCTCCACGTTCCAGTATGGACGATCTCAACGTGCTATCAAACTCATAACCACTAATGCAATCTCTTCGCAGACGGTCCCCATGTGCTCATCTCATGATCTTTCTCAATTCATATGCAATTACATACCTATGTATGACATATCAACATCAAATAAAAATAGCATAAGCTAAACATGTCACCCTTTATACATTTAACTTTAAAGGAAGCCCAATCATGGCAATAATCATCATATCATTTTTTATGCATGAATGCAAATCAATCATCTCAATCAGGCCGCCAGGCCATAAACTTAGGAATCACCACAGAATGTAAACCTGGATGTTCATATAAAAGAATGAATGCCAAATACCCGCACGAGGCACATACACTGAATATAAAACACATTTAAACAACTCATTTGTACAAGATATCCATAGTGATGTATAAACAAGTGATCAATTATCATGAGATTCATCTATCAACTCAGTTAAAATATTCTTCAGAATTTACTAATATCATCAAATAGTCAGATAAGTCCTCATATAATTGACTAAGTATCCATAACATTGCACCGGTACCCGTATAAGTGCTCGCCTCTAATGCGGGACCCCCTTTACCCTTACCGTTATTATCATTTAATCATAAAAACATCCTCAAATTAGAGCCATAAAAAGTCTTAACTTACCTTGATCCGAGTGAAGCTTTAAGTTTTTCGAAAGCTCTATCAAACAAGTCGAACCTATTCAAAAGAGTAATCTATAAGGGTGAATGATTCCAATAATACACAAACTGCCATACCAAATAATCGGACAAAAAACCCGCAAACCCCTAGGATCAACATCAGAAATTTGTTCTGAAATTCGGATACCCATTCCTTAGGGAATTCATATCCAGAATTTCAGCTCAAACGACTTTGAATCGACCTCCAAATCCTTATATTTCACTTTCTTAAGTTTAAGGGCAACCCCCTCCACAAATCCCCAACCAAATCATAAATTAATCCACTAATAAATGACGGTAATTAAGTTGAAACAAAAATTTGAGGTTAAATTATTACCTCCACATTAAAACGAGACGAACGCAAAAGATGGCCCAAATCTGAGCTCTAGAACTCCCAAAAATTGATTTTGAATAAATGAAGCGAAGTCAGATTTTTAATAGTCTGTGGTTGCCGCAGTTACGGCCCTTGAACCGTATTTGTGGTCTTCCATATTTGCGGCCTCCCGTATATGTGGGCCCATAGCCGCTTTTGTGGATACACCAATGCAATGACCCGCTAGGTCATTATGTGCATTTTGACCATTTTACCCCTGCCCGTACATTTTCGAGACTTGGAGCGAGTCTAATGAGAACTTAAAAATTCAGACTTCTAAAGAAAAGGCATTTGATTGTAAATGTGCACTTGAGTGAAACTTGTTTTATTTCCATTAGGGGGTTGACTTAGTAAATTAGACCTCCGTTGGGAATTCTGAGGCCACGAGTGAGTGCGTAGCTTGTTTTTACATATATGTGCATGTCTGTTTTGTGTATGTAGGGCCTTGGATTGATGTTGGGATTTCAGATGGAAACTAAGTGAAAACCCAGAGCTTACAGGTTCTGAAGGGACCGCTACAGCGGGTCCGCCGCAGCAAAAACTTGGCCGCCACTGCGGTGAGTTGAGTTTAAGGGATTTCCGCCATAGCAAGTAGTGGGCCGCCATAGCGAGAACGCTACAACGCGATCTGAACCGCTATGGTGAGTCGAGCCATTTAATGAGGTCCGCCGTAGCGGGCTGTATGACCGCTATAGCGGGACTGCTGATTTCGAGGCATTACCCATATAACTCCAAAAACAGTTCCAAGAGAGAAAAAGGGCGATCTTCTAAGGCTTGGGTGGATTCTTCTTTGAGGGTAAGTCCTAATCTTTATGTGGTTCATTCTGTTTTCTTCTTAAGCTCATATGCTAGTCTTAAGGTCCATTAATGGTGGATGAAAGCCATAGAACCATAGCATTAATTGTAATGACCCGTTTGGTCGTTATAGTTCTTTCGGTGTTTTCGCCCGTTCCCGAGCATTGATTAGCTCCCTTTTGACCCGAGGGGGACCGCAGATATTCTTCCCGAGGTGACTAGGACGGATTCGGGCAACTTTGGTAAAAATATGGGCTTTAAGTGAAAAGGTTTGATCTGAAGTTGACTTTTGGGCAAACGGGCCTTTTTTAGAGTCTCGTCGATTCCGAGAGGTCCGTATGGTCGTTTAGAACCTCTGTGTGTGGTTGGTTCGGTTTCCAATGCATTTGGATGTATTTCAGGACATAAGATAGGAGATTGGAATTAGGCATCGGGGGTTGACTCGGTCAATAAGGCCTCCGTTGGAAATTCTGAGACCACGAGCACGTTCGCAACGTATTTTTGTATGGGTTTAGGTAGTCGGGTTATGAGCAGATAGCCACGGAAATAACCCAAAAATTCGATTGAGGACCTAGAAAAGATATGGGGATTCTGGTGTCTGGTGCCCGCAATGGCGGCACCAGAGCCGCCCCAGCGGCACCGCTGTGGCGGTGGGATGACCGCTGGTGTAACACCTCGTAGCTTCGGGCGAAGGTTTAACTCATAAGATGATAATATAATGGAACCAATATGAGGGTTATAGGAAGTGTTTTGAAAAGTAATCAAGTCATAAGAAACTTCTTTGGGCAAAGCAAAGTTGGAAGCCACTCTACGGGGCATGTTTGCAAGTGAGTTTGTAGAAGGTCTTACTTCCAATGATCATAACCCCTTTATTAATTAGGAATTTTGGAAAACATCCTAAAATAAAGTTGTAGCCCTTTGAAATACCTTTCCAACGGTGTATTATAGGGGTCAAGGGGACATCTGTACAAAAGGTTATGGCAATTTTACTGAAGGATTATAGTGTGCAGTCCGTTCACTGATCATGCTATACGAACTTGTTATACGGCCCATATAATTTTATACGGACCGTATAACTCGTCCGTACTTCATGAAGCTTCAAATCGACGTTCTATTTTCAGCCATGATAAAATATGGTCATATTATACGGACCGTATAATATGTCCATATAACTTCCGCCTCACTTTTGTATAAATTCAAGCCTTGAGTTCTTTTATTTCATTATTCACAATTCCAAGCCCTAGCAACAATCCAAAACATCAAGGTAAGTCAATCCAAACCCTTCCAACTCAATTCTAACATATACTCTAATAATCTAAGCAAGAAATCATTGTTCATAAACAAGGGTTTTCAAGAAAACCCATCTCAAGGTTCAAGAATTCAAGATTTTGGAAATCTTCTTCAAAGTTAAAATCTTTAATTCAAGTTTGGAGCATTACCAGGTATGTTGAGTTACTTTCTACGTGTGGGAACATCATTGTTCTTCCCCACGCCTCAAACTCCATAAATTATGATTCTCTACTAAAACTAGGGTTTCTGTACCATGCTCATGATAACCCTAGGCCCATGTCCATGATTATATTATGTATGAATTGCTATTATTCTATCATTGTGTTCTTAATAACTCCATATGATTATTGAGAATCAGTCTGTAATCCATGAAAACCCATATCTTGTATTCCATGGGTTCTTGCATGCATGTTTTAGCTAAAATGATTATTTCATGAATATCCTACATGTCTACAAGTTTTCATGCAACTATATTATATAATTACTTTCATGCTATGATACAAGATACATAAATGCTAAATACAAGTTATTTCATGAAACCACGTTTACAAGTTATTTCATGATATCCATGTACAAGCAAGTTATATTCATGAAAACCATGGGCAGCAAGTGCCACTTATTTTACATGTTCATGGTTTTGGGAGTTGCATTAATTGCTGAGAAGGCTTCAAATAGCCTAAAACTACGTAGCCACCGTAGGATGAGGATTGCTCCACCCATGCTTAGGACGATCTCTCATAATGACTGGATCCTTTCATAATGTTATTAAATTGCATGTCCCTAGAAAGGTATGAGTGTTCTGCTGGTAGGACGTAAGTACCAAACTATGTTGTCGGTTATATTTACTGCTCTCCCTACTCACGATACTTTACACATGTTATATATGTATATGTACTCATGTTCATAATCATGTTTCGGCTCAGTCTCTGTTATGTTATTTTCATGTCCCACGTTAATTCTTTCAGTTGCTTTACATACCAGTACATTCAATGTGTTGACGTCCCCTTTTATTTCCTGGGGGCCTGCATTTCACGATGCAGGTACGGATTTACAGGACGACGCCTCTTCTCATTAGGATCTGCACGTACTAGCTTATTGGTGAACCCCATCTCATTCGGGGTTTAGGCATTGTCTTTCTTATTTAGTTTTGCATCTAAAGGTTTGCTGGGGGCCTTGTCCCAGCAAGTATGTTACGTGTTTCAGACTCATGTTAGAGGTTTCATAGACAAGACAAGTGTCATGTTAGACTTCCAGAGTTGGTTAGCCGGTTTGGCTCATTTATGATATTGTCGGCATTCATGACTTAATCAAGTACTTATGTTTAATAGTATTACTTACTATGTTTTATAAAAGCTCATCATGCACTTCACGTTATATTTTCGCTCATGTATGCCTCATGATGATCCAGCAAGCCATGTGGTTCGCTCGGTCATATGCAGTCAGGCACCGAGTGCGGTGTTACGCCCAGGCTATGGTTCGGGGCGTGACAAAGCTTGGTATCAGAGCCTAGGTTCAAGTGTCTTTAGGGAGTCTATGAAACCGTGTCCAGTAGGGTCACTTTTATATGTGTGAGGGCCCCATACATATAAATAGTTGACCTCCAAGACATTCAGGATTGTCTCACTTTTTTCATGTTCTAGATCGTGCAGTTAGAGCAGTACTTTTAGGATGCCTTTCTAACTCGTGCGTGTACGTATTTTCAGAAAATGCCTGCGAAAAGGAAAGACACCAGAAAGGCTACAGCTACCAGCAAGGGGCTACTGCGGAAGCAACTCGCGAAGAGACCGTTCCAACTCCGACGGCAGTCCCAACTGCTCCTACAGCTACACCTTCTAACACTTCGGACATGGACGTTAGAGGAGCCATCCAGCTGCTTACTCATATCGTTGCCAACCAGGCGCAGCGACAAGAATCGACCCCTAGCTCAGGTGCTAGTGGTGGGCCAAACAGTTCAAGAACCCAGGAATTCCTGTGGATGAAACCTCCAACTTTCACAGGGACGAAGGCTGAGGAGGATCGGCAGAACTATATTGATGGCCTACAGAAAGTGTTTCGTATTATGCATGTCACTGAGACAGAGGCAGCAGAGTTTGGTGCTTTTCAGCTGCAGGATGTTGCTCATATTTGGTATGAGACATGGGAACAATCTCGAGGGGAGAATGCATCATCTGCTACTTGGGACGAGTTCGTTGACACTTTCCTTGGCCACTTCATGCCTATCGAGGTCCGGAAAGTAAAAGCTGTGGAATTTGAGAGGTTGAGGCAGGGTAACTTGACCGTTCAAGAGTACTATCTCAAATTTATTTCGTTGTCCAGATATACTCCTCACATGGTTCCCGATATGAGGGCAACGGTTAGAAGATTTGTACTGGGGTTGAAACCCGAATTGTATAGAGATGCCAAGACTGCTGCTCAGAATGATAAGATGACTATCTCTAAGATCTTGGCATTTGTGCAAGGTAATGAAGCTGAACTGAAGGAAGAGGAAGCTCTGCAGAAACAAAAGGATAAGGAATTCAACAAGAGGGCTAAATCTTCAGGTAACTTTAGTCAAGGAGGAGGTAGACAGTTCTTTAAGAACAGGTCAGCAGGACCCGCTCCATCTACAGCCAGTGCCCCAGTCCCTAAGTTCCGAAATGACAAGTAGCAGAACTTCAAACCATCGAGTTCTTATTCTCAGGCTAGTGTAGGTCAGTCAGCCTATACTATTCCAGCTTGCAGCAAGTGTAGCAAGAGACACTTGGGTGAGTGTCGTATGGGTACAGATGCGTGCTATGGTTTCGGCCAAAAGGGCCACATTCAGAAAGATTGTCCGTCGACTAGGCAAGGTACTGGAGGTAACGTGGCGCAGTCTACAAATTCAGCAGCTCCTCGTCACAATCAGGCCCAGCAGGGGCGTGGCACGACAAGGTCCAGCAATACAGGCGGTGGTTAGAACCATTTGTATGCATTGAGAGGTCGTCAGGATACAGAGGCTAGAGCAGATGTTGTCACAGGTACACTCGCAGTTTTCACTTTTGAAGTATATGCCCTTATTGACCCAGGATCCACTTTATCTTATGTAATCCCTTTTATTGCTAAAAAGTTTGGTATTGAACCAGAAAAATTGTATGAACCCTTTGAGGTGTCCACCCCAGTTGGGGAATCAGTCATAGCAAGACGTATTTATAGGGGTTGCCCAGTTTTAGTCTATGACCGCAGAACCATAGCTGATTTAGCGGAATTAGAAATGGTAGAATTTCTTGAGATCATGGGTATGGACTGGTTAGCTTCATGTTATGCCACAATATGTTGTAGAACTAAGGTGGTAAGGTTCGAGTTTCCTAATGAGCCAGTCATAGAATGGGAGGGTAATTCAGTAGTACCCAGGGGTAGATTTATTTCTTACCTAAAAGCCAGAAATATGATTTCAAAAGGTTATATCTACCACCAAGTTCGAGTCAAGGATTCAAATGCCCAGACTCCAACTCTCCAGTCCGTCCCAGTTGTAAATGAATTTCCAGAGGTCTTTCCCGAAGATCTTCCGGGAGTCCCTCCTGACAGGGAGATTAAATTTGGAATTGATCTACTTCCCGATACTCAGTCGATATCTATTCTGCCATACAGAATGGCTCCAGCAGAGTTAAAAGAGTTAAAAGCCCAGTTGAAAGATCTTCTTGACAAGGGGTTTATTAGGCCTAGTGTTTCACCATGGGGTGCGCCAGTCTTATTTGTCCGAAATAAGGATGGTTCCTTACGTATGTGTATAGACTACTGTCAGTTGAACAAGGTCACCATTAAGAACGGGTACCCTCTTCCGAGAATAGATGACTTATTTGACCAATTGCAGGGCGCCCAATGTTATTCCCAGATTGACCTCAAATCAGGCTATCATCAGTTAAAGGTTAAGGAAGTTGATATTCCGAAGACCACTTTCAGAACCCGTACGGCCATTTTGAATTTCTTGTTATGTCATTTGGGTTGAAAAATGCGCCAGCTGCTTTCATGGATCTTATTAACAGGGTCTTCAAGCCTTATCTCGATTTATTCGTCATTGTCTTCATTGATGATATTTTGGTGTATTCTCGTAATGAGGCAGATCATGCAGAACATCTCAGAATAGTGTTGCAGACTCTTAAAGATCGCTAACTTTTTGCAAAATTCTCAAAGTGTGAGTTTTGGCTTAAGTCAGTGGCGCTCTTAGGCCATGTGATCTCATGTGAAGGTGTTAATGTTACACCTCGGAAATTTCTCCGTACTTGTATGATGAGTGGAATGATGAAGAGTTTGAGTGTATGATGTTTTGTTAAGTCGGGAATGGTTAATTATGAATTTTTGTAAATAAGAAATTCGCGGAAAAATTTTCAGTCCAGTGGTCGTATATGTTATATCCCGTATTTTTGAACCTCGGATTATCTCCTGGGGTGGGGCCCACACACCGAGATTTTTTTTGGAACATCTGAAAAGTCATATGAATCACATATGTAAAGCTAAACACAACTCATGAAGTGCCCTTGGGCCAAATCAAAGTGAAGCCCTCCAAACGAATATTTTTAAGAAAACGTTTTCGGGTGACCTGACTTTGAGGGGCAAAACTGGTATTATAAGTTTGGAATTTGGAAAACTACCAAGAAATAGAAGTTGTATATAATTGAATTAGCTTTCCATCCATAGTTCGTGGGTTCTCAGGTAACGTCGGTACAAGGTGATATGAACGTTTTAAGGTCGAAAGGTCAGTGGGCTAGGCCCAACTCGGGACCAACCGAGTTGGCCCAAAAAAATGAAAAGAAACAATTTAGGCCCAAGGTTGAAGGGAGGCCGGCCAAGCCTTGGCCCAAACCCACAATATGAAATTGTCATGTGATTAGTCATGTGACAATTATATTAAAAAGGGGTCTTTATCCTTTTGAAGCTTCAAGAAAAATTAGATAAGGAGATGACACAAGATGAAGAGCAAGAGAAAGGGGCCATTTCGGCCAAGACCATGGAAATTAGGTGCTTTAAATTTTGTTCCAAAAATTATTTTCTTGTAGTATTTCCACTAATTCAAGGGTCCTCTACAACGTAGTATAATTGTTTCGGAAGATAAGTCGTCTGTTTCATTGTTTCCGCACTTTGGCCAAGTGAAGAAGTTGAAGAGAAAGGGTAAGATTTAATTCCTTTTTATGTGTTATGAAGGTTTGGTTTATGTTGTGGGAGGTAGAAAGGGTTAAAATTCATGAAAATATGGAAGTTGCATGAATATATATATGTATGAATGTAGCCGTGTACATGTGTGGTTATGTAGTCAAAGATGAGTTAATTTTATGTTGTATTCTAGTTGTGGTTATGGTGAAATTCATATTGGAAATAAAAGTTGATTTAATTTGGTTGAAGTTGGAATTATATGTATTGGCCGAGTGGTATATTGAAATTGGAATGGGAATGAATTAATTTTGTTTAATATGTTAGTTGTGTTGTGGTGATCCTTGCAATGTAAATGAAGGTAAAATGATATAAGTTTGCATTGTCATGTTCTGTAGAGGTCTGTAGACATACTTGTGTGGGTTCTGTATATGTTTTGGGTTGATATGATCTTTGATAGCCTTATCGGCTTCCTTGTGCTATAACTGTTCATCTGTGACAACTAGCAGTGCCAATTGATCATTGTATTGATATATTCTGTTAATATGTTGGTTTGGGTTATTGGGTACGTATGGGTGTCCAGCACGGACACTAGTCGCGGCCTACGGGGTTGGGTCGTGACAAAAGTGGTATCAGAGCGGTCCGTCCTCGGAGTGTCTACAGACCGTGTCTCGTAGAGTCTTGTTTATCGGTGTGTTGTGCACCACATCTATAAACAGGAGGCTACAGAACATTTAGGGTGTTACCTTTCTTTGAATCTTAGATTGTGCGATAGAGCCAGCTGTAGGAAATGAATTCGTTTTTACTAACCTCTGATTTCAGCTGGAGAACGGTATCGACGTAAGACAGCGACTGATGATATTGGAAGCTACACAGTACACAGGTAAGCAATGGTATGAAAGACGTATGCTGGGTAAAGTATTGAAGTACGATTGAAACATAAAGTTTAAAATCGTAAGGAAAAGTAAACAGGAAAGTGCAACAGGTGCAGTTCGAGTTGAACATGTGAAGTAAGCCTCGGCATCTTTATACTTTTATTTGAAAATGTTATCCCTGTGTGGCTATGATGCGATATGATATGATATATATATATATATATATACGTATATGTGTTGGCCCTGTGAGGCATGGTTGGTATTTCCTGTGTGCAGGTTTTGGGATAGTAAGAAATACAGAGGAACCTCTGCCCAAATTGTTCTAAAAATACGAAGGGGAAAATGAGATATAAATTCTTAACAAGTCTTGAAGGTCGATACTGATAGGGTAAATCTATTATGTTGGATTAAAGTTTAAGAGATACCCTCCATGTCATTCGTAAGAAGTATTATCCTTATTTGGAAAATTTTATCTCGAGGAAGCATATATGAGTAGCAAATTCGCAATTTATTTAAACGGACCAGAAATATGTTCCAACCCCCTTTTGCTTTAGAACAGCTTATGTTGAAGGGCAAAAATATGTGGAAGGGCAAAAATGTTCAACGATTAAATTTCCTCTAATTGGAAGAATACAAAGTATATGACAGGCAGTTGGGAATTGAGTGGTCCGCTTAGGACTCAAAAAAATTATATACACAAATATGGAGGTAATTATGTGAATTAAGTACTAACAGATTCCGTGAAGTTCGTCGGATTCTAGTTTTCTTTTGCTGGTGGTCGGAAGATGCCCTACAGTAACATTTTATCAGTTTTCATCGACTGATTGGAGATGGGATCTATGGAATAAAAACTTAAACCCGTGAGCTGTCTAGAAATATATATATATATACTCACATGGAGGTAAATATTGAGGATTTACAGGGGGCGACACGGTAACTATTTAGTCAAAAAAGTAAAAGAATTCTCTCTAGATCGGGGTGGGACCCGCTACGAGAGCGTTTCGAAAGTTGTTAAGACCCCGACTTGTCTCTAATTACGTGATAAAGGCCGTGCAGGGAAATTGATGCAATTATACCGGCCTAAACGCGTCTAAATGCATTAAAGTTGTAAGGTTAAGCGTGCCAGGGCCGGAGCAATTTTGGGATGGGTGACCCCCTGGGAAATGCACGAAATCTTCACAAATATGGATATAAGAGACGAATAAGAAGCTTGGGGTAACCTAAAGGGAATTAGAGTATGTGGAATGGTTAGAAACTTTATACAGGTCACGTGAGCTGAGACGGATTAGATTGGTAAAAAGAAGGAAAAAGCAGCGCAGCTCTGGAATTAGAGTAAATTTGAACAAGTGATTGAAGATGTATTATAAAAGAAATGGCAGTAATATATACATATGTGTAGTACCCCCATCTATGACTATGTTGATCGATTGGTGAACCCTAATAGCCAGTGTTGTAATATATAGAAAACATTAACCGGACAGAATTTACGAGAAAAAGGGAAAGGTATGGTACCGATGTTACGAAATAGATTGATATTCATTTTGCTACCGGTTGAGATTGGAAGATTCTAATACAACGATGTTTGGAAGGAAAAGAGGATAATTGAGTGGAAGGTAAGGAGATCAAAATGCCAAACAAAGTGAACCGTAAGAAACGTAATTAAGTAGAGCCTCTAAAAGAGTCGACGGGCAAATCACGAAGTTAATTGCGAAAACGAACTAAAATGAAATAGTGCAAGGCAAAGGAAAACTTATGGCATGAAATGATGAATCATGTGAGTACCAAATAATTCGATTATTAAGGAAACAGAACAACAGATAAGGAATGGGTATGAAGGAAGAATGTGATTACTAAGAGATAAACTGCTACATTAATTATATTACTTGAGTGCCAGCTATCGGATAAGATTTTGTACTATATAATCGTGATTCTGTTAAGGTTTCGTACGAAGATAATCAAGTTATAGGTTAGAAAGAAAAGACATGAATATGGTATAAGTATAACCCCAAAGAAGGGGACCGAATGAAAGTAAAATAAAGTGAGTATAAATGGAAACAATTGACCTACAAAAGACTGAAGCGATAAAGAATTGGACTAGGCCTCCGACATCAACTGAAATACGTAGTTCTCTGAGATTGGCCGGATATTACAGTAGATTTTTGGAGAACTTTATTTCCACTACGGCACTATTAATGAAGCTAACTCAGAAAGCATTGAAACCTCAGTGAACCGGTACTTGTGAATGTAGGTTCCAGTTGTTAAAGGAAAAATTAATTACAGCTCCGGTCCTAGTTCTTCCTAAAGGGGCAGACGGGCAAGTTATTTATTATGATGCTTCCGTTATTGGGACAGGTTTTGCATTAGTACACCATGGTCGGATTATAGCCTATGTTCCCCGGCAGCTCAGACCGCACGAGAGAAATTATTTTGCTTATGATCTGGAATTAGCTGCAGTGATCCATGTTTTAGAGATATGGTGGCATTACTTGCATGGGGTCCACGTTGATATTAATATGGACCTTATTACAGGCTTACCTCGCACTCCACGAAAGTATGATTCCATTTGGGTTATTGTTGATAGGCTAACAAAATCAGCCCATTTTGCTCCCTGTCAGAACCACTTATTCAACTGAGGAATATGCCAGGCTGTATATTAAGGAAATAGTGAGACTTCACGGAGTTCCTATATCTATTATCACTGACAGAGGTGCCCAGTTTACAGCAAATTTCTGGAGATCATTTCAGGAAGGATTAGGGACCCAGGAGAGTCTCAGCACAGCATTCCATCCTCAGACTGACGGGCAGGCCGAGCGCACTATACAGACGCTGGAAGATATGTTGCGGGCCTGTATTATTGATTTCAGAGGCAGCTGGAATGATCATTTGCCGCTGATTGAATTTTCTTATAATAACAGCTACCATTCTAGTGTCCAGATGGCTCCGTACGAGGCTCTGTATGGCAGAAAGTGCAGGTCACCGATTGGCTAGTTCAATGTTGGCGAAACTGACTTAATAGGCCCGGATATGGTCCAGCAGGCGGTTGATAAGGTAAAAATTATTCGGGAGCGGTTGCTAGCAGCTCAGAGTCGACAGAAATCATATGCCGATAAACGACGTCGACTTTTGGAGTTCCAGGTTAGTGATTGGGTATTCCTGAAGGTATCACCTATGAAAGGCGTCATGAGATTTGGCAAAAAGGGGAAGCTCAGTCCGAGATATATCGGCCCTTATCAAATCATCCGCAAGGTAGGCAAAGTTGCCTATGAATTAGACCTGCCATCTGACTTAGAAGCAGTGCATCCGGTATTTCATGTATCAATGCTCCGCAAATGTGTTGGCGATCCTCCCAGAATATTTCCAGTGAATGATATTCAGGTGACAGAAGAGTTATCTCACGAGGAGCAGCCTGTAGTCGTTCTGGATCGCCAGGTGAGGAGATTGCACAATAAGGATGTAGCCTCGGTTAAAATACTGTGGCGAAATAAGAACAGGGAGGAGATGACTTGGGAGGCTGAAAAGGAAATGAAGAAGAAGTACCCTCACCTGTTTCCTCCGTCTACAGGTAATTTAAATTCTGTAACGGATTATGTTGATTGATAAATAAGCTATGTATGCTGCCCATATAAGGAACCTTCCCCAAAATGCTTACAAGACCTTATAAGATTAATCTAACATTCGAGGACGAATGTTCTAAAGGGGGGGAGGATGTTATATCCCGTATTTTGAAACTCGGATTATCTCCTGGGGTGGGGCCCACACACCGAGATTTTTTTTGGAACATCTGAAAAGTCATATGAATCACATATGTAAAGCTAAACACAACTCATGAAATGCCCTTGGGACAAATCAAAGTGAAGCCCTCCAAACGAATATTTTTAAGAAAACGTTTTCGGGTGACCTGACTTTGAGGGGAAAAAACGGTATTATAAGTTTGGAATTTAGAAAACTACCAAGAAATAGAAGTTGTAGATAATTGAATTAGCTTTCCATCCATAGGTCGTGGGTTCCCAGGTAACGTCGGTACAAGGAGGTATGAACGTTTTAAGGTCGAAAGGTCAGTGGGCTAGGCCCAACTCGGGACCAACCGAGTTGGCCCAAAAAAATGAAAAGAAACAATTTAGGCCCAAGGTTGAAGGGAGGCCGGCCAAGCCTTGGCCCAAACCCACAATATGAAATTGTCATGTGATTAGTCATGTGACAATTATATTAAAAAGGGGTCTTTATCCTTTTGAAGCTTCAAGAAAAATTAGATAAGGAGATGACAAAAGATGAAGAGCAAGAGAAAGGGGCCATTTCGGCCAAGACCATGGAAATTAGGTGCTTTAAATTTTGTTCCAAAACTTATTTTCTTGTAGTATTTCCACTAATTCAAGGGTCCTCTACAACGTAGTATAATTATTTCGGAAGATAAGTCATCTGTTTCATTGTTTCCGCACTTTGGCCAAGTGAAGAAGTTGAAGAGAAAGGGTAAGATTTAATTCCTTTTTATGTGTTATAAAGGTTTGGTTTATGTTGTGGGAGGTAGAAAGGGTTAAAATTCATGAAAATATGGAAGTTGCATGAATATATATATGTATGAATGTAGCCGTGTACATGTGTGGTTGTGTAGTCAAAGATGAGTTAATTTTATGTTGTATTCTAGTTGTGGTTATGCTGAAATTCATATTGGAAATAAAAGTTGATTTAATTTGGTTGAAGTTGGAATTATATGTATTGGCCGAGTGGTATATTGAAATTGGAATGGGAATGAAATAATTTTGTTTAATATGTTAGTTGTGTTGTGGTGATCCTTGCAATGTAAATGAAGGTAAAATGATATAAGTTTGCATTGTAATGGAATGTAGAAGTTTGTGTCATTTTAGTATGATTTTATGACATTATGGAAATGAAGTTGTTAAGGTGCAAATAATGATGATTGTTGATGTAATAGGAAGATGGAAACATGTTATGAATAAGTATGTTAAGATTAGAAGTTTTGGATGAATTATGACTTTAGTGGAAAGTTTGTATATTTTGTATATCTTGTGAATATTTTGTGGAAATGATATGAAATGCTTCCAAATTATATAGTGATGATCTAGATTAATGATGAATGTGAAACCATCGAGCTTGGTTTGATAATTTGAAGTTGAAATGGAAGATATTGCACTATGTTGGAAAGGGAACTAGTTGTGCCATATTGAGTGTTTTATAGTGATTGTTGTTGTTGTTGGTGTTGTTGTTGGGTTGTTGTTGATTGTTTTGGCCGAGTTGAATTCTCGGGGATGCTATATGTATAGGGGAGATGCTGCCCAAATTTTTGTAGAAAAATGTTGATTTAAGATTTAGGTCCTAAAGTCTTATGGCTAACATTTGGAAAATGTGACCATTTGTAGATTTTGGGCGAAACGGGAATTGAATTTGGAAAGGCGTAAAGAGCATACAAGGTATGTAAAGCTATCCTGATTCTTCTTTTGGCATGCCCTAGGTGTACTAGGATCGGATTTGAGCCTTGGAAAGTGTTCTGCTCATCGGAATCCGCATTTGAAAATACCCCTTTTTCATTCAATGGAATTGAACCCTATAAGTATGCTTTATTGAAAGAATTGTGCAAATTTCCGCAAATTGTCTAGAAAATTACGGAATGTCCCCAGAACCTCCGTAGATGACTCTCTAAGCTTAAAATACGTAATTTCAGCCCACCGCTTCGTTTGTCCCGAGGTGGGCCCACTATTTCCGATTTTACCCTTTTGTGTTTATGACTTGTCTACGAGCGGCTTTAAAGGAAATGTTTTAACTACTCCTCTAGCTATTAATTAAAAATTGTTTTAAATGTTCCGTTAAGTCTTGTAAATTGTTATGGAACTTGGAAATGATTTCAGAAAAATTATGCCTCCGTAATCCATTATGACATCCGAAATACGCTTACTATAATTCCGTCCGGTTTTATCATTTCGACTTGCCATTCGATATGTCTCATTGAGTCTCTGGAATTAGATGGTATTTTTATTGCATTTAGTTTCTCACTACTCTGTTCGTGGATGCCTCAATGTTTCCCACACTGAGCCCGGGCCAGGATATGTTCTCAAGCGATTTCCACTGCATTGTTCGCCGTGCCTCGATGTGAGGGGCAGGTATACATGTACATGGGTTGTGGAGTATGCTGTGCCATGTACACTATTTTGATATGATATGATCTGATATGGCCATCGGATATGTTATGCTATGTTATGGGGTTATCCCCTATTCTGATTCTTATGTGTTGTGGCACCAGCGTCGGGGGGGTGACCACGTTCTGTCTACCGAGTCCCTTGGCGGGGGGCCGGATATGATATGGCATATGTCTCTGTACACACTTCATATGTTTTGAAAATATGCATTTGATATTCTGGATTTTGCATTCTTTTTCTGTTCATTCTGTTTCCGGGTATGATCTTGTTTCTGTACCTCAGGCTTTACATATTCAGTACATATTCCGTACTGACCCCCTTTCTTCGGGGGCTGCGTTTTCATGCCACGCAGGTACAGACGACAGGTTTGCTGATCCGCCCACATAGGACTTTATTCTGCTATTTTGAGGCGCTCTTTTGTCCGGAGCCTATCTTTGGGTACAATCTTCTGCCATTGTATATATGTATGCCATTCAGGGGTACGACGGGGTCCTGTCCCGTATTATGATTCTGTTTTGTTCTGTAGAGGTCTGTAGACATGCATGTGGGTTCTGTATATGTTTCTGGGATTGTTATGATCTGTGATGGCCTTATCGGCTTCCACATGCTATATCTGTGCATATGTGATATCTAGTAACGCCAACTTGACTCTTATATTGATATATTCTGCTAATATGCTAGTTTGGGGTTATTGGGTACGTATGGGTGTCCAGCACGGACACTAGTCACGGCCTACGGGGTTGGGTCATGACAGTATATGGCACTATACGGCCCGTAAAGTGATTTACGGACCGTATAGTGCAATCGTCCTCCAGCTTGCCAAAAATCTCAAGTTCTGCCAAGTGCTGAATATGGTTAAATACGACCCAGTTTACGGCCCGTAAACTGGTTTACGGTCCGTAAACCAGGTCGTAAAATGCCATGTTCCTCAGCCAAAACTTTTTGTTTTCGAAATGATTAAATACGGCCATGGAGGACGGACCGTAAATCAAAATACGGTCCGTATATGGTGGTTTACGACCACTGTTCATCCCGACAAGAATTCATTAAAGATCAGATTTTGGGATTATTAAGAGGGACTTAAGCCCATTTCACGTCATTTTTCATCCAAACACTTCAAGAAAACTCTAGAGTGTTCTTCAACACTTCAACTCTAAGAGTATCAAGAAAATCCAAGGAAACCTAAGATTATCAACACCAAATTCATGGAATCAAGTGTAAGAACACAACAAAGGATCATCTAAGTCAAGAAATCCCACAAAGGGTGGAACTAGGGCTTTGGTTAATTCAAGTATTTCAACTTAAGGATTGTTCAACCATTATCCAAGGTAAGTTTCATGATTATTCCATGTTGTTTGAAGTATTGGAAAGCTTAGACACTTGAAATGTAGAAGAACATAGAAATGGGTCATTATTGAGTGAATAGTGACATAAATGAATGATAGTGGAATTGAACTATGAATATTGAAGTGTTGTGAGTACAAATACGTTATAAATGATGTTTATATCATGAAACAAGCATTAAATGCATGAAAACGCAAGGATGAGCTAGAAGTAGAAATAAGGGAAAATTGGAGGAAAATGGTGGATTTTGCCAAATGTACGTAAACGACGATTGTCGATTGTGGTATTGTAAGTAATATTATGAATGTTGGGAGTTAATATAAAACATGAGAAAAGTATTATGAGCGAAGGAAGCGTTGTCCGACTTCTCCTAGAATCAGCGACGCGTTCTTATAGTTAGTTTACTAATGTTGATACGAATTCTCTTATGAAGGTAACGACGTGATATCGACGGAGAACAAGTGAGCGATATCTTAGCTAAACGACCAAGGTATGTGAGGCTAGTCCTTCTTTCTAATGGCATGAATCTTTTAACTTGAATCCCTATTCCTTTCATGAGTTCTTACATTCTAAGAAGTTAAAAGCTTATACCTATGAATGTCTATATGAGATAAGTTATACGATATGATGACACTAGATTGATGATGATGTTATTCCTTGCCTACACTCACCTTATGTACTAGTCCTTTCAAGGTGGGGCAGAATGTCCATAATGTTTCCATAATGTAAATGGGGGATCACGACCTTACGTCACCCCGATAGAGTAAAGTGATCATGAGCCTTATACACGCATTATGATAAGATAAGTATTTTATGATAAGCATATAACTATGAGAATTTACATTAAGCATGTCATGAGCATTTCACACCGTGCCTAGTTGGTCGGGCAGACACCGCTTCGGCGGGCGGCGATACGGATACACCACGACCTACGGGCGTGGGCAGACACCACTAGTGGGAGGCATGAGATGGTACCCCGGACGCGGGAGGCCTGGACGCGGGCTAATATTATTGATTATCACACCGTTCCGACATGGACGGGCAGCTTGCATATGATGCATACATGTTATGATGATGAGTATGAGTAAGATAGCATGCATTACTTCATTTATGATTATCAGTCCTATCCCGATGTCTCATGTTGACGTTATCCCCATATTATTGATGTCTTTTTTCATTATATATGCCTCTCATACTCGGTACAATATTCGTACTGACTTCCTTTCTTCGGACGTTGTGTTCATGCCCACAGGTAGACAGGGAAGAGAGCTTTGCCCAGGTCCTCAGTAGCTGTCAGCTGATAGATAGCACTCCATTGTTCGGAGGTGCTCATGGCTATTCTTTTTATGTACATTCATATATGCATATTTTGGGCATGACGGAGTCTTGTTCCATCTATGTATTCATTATGTTAGTAGAGGCTCGTAGATACGCAGTGTGGGTTAGATGGTCTCACAAAAATGCTATTATTGTATATTTTATTTTGATGGCCAAGAGGCAATGTATATAAGTATTTATATTTTATTTAGAATATGATTTCTCATGCTATTTGTATACTAAGTTGGTAATAGACTATTGAGTGAGTAAGATAAGTAGTAGAGTGAGCGGTGCTCGGTAACTAGCTCCGGGTGCCCGTCGCGGCCCCTAGCTGGGTCGTGACAAAAGTGGTATCAGAGCAGTTCGCCCTAGGGAGTGTCTATGAACCGTGTCTAGTAGAGTCTTGTTTATGGTGTGTTGCGCGTCACGCTAATAAACAAGAGGCTACAGGGCATTTAGGAAAATGACCATCTTTCTTCTCATGAGGTCGTGCGATAGAGCCATGTCCAGGATTATATCATTCCTAAAAGTGCGTTATGGTTTCAGAAAAATGCCGCCGAAAGGAAAAGCTACAGCTGCCCAGAAAGGCAAAGCTACGACGAAGAAGCGGGAAGAAAGGGAGCCTCCGGCGGAGGTAGAGGAAAGTGAATCGCAAAGCGAGGCCGCGCCCAATGTAGAATAGCAGGGAGGAGCCTCAGCTCCGATTCATCCACCGGGTGCTCCGGGTCAACAAGTGTCCGAGGCCATATATATATTGACACAGTTGGTTGCCGCTCAGGCACAACGACAGAATGCGGGCCCAAGTGATCGTTCGGCTAGTACAAGAGCCCGTGATTTCCGTACTCTAAACCCTCCAGAATTTTTCGGGTCGAAGCCGGATGAGGACCCACAAGGTTTTATCGATGAGATGTTGCGGACGCTGAAACTTATGCATGCTTCTGAGACCGAATCCGTAGAGTTGGCCTCATATAGACTTCGCGACGTGGCGGTCCTATGGTATAAGAATTGGGTGATAACAAGAGGAGAGAATGCACCACCTCCCGTGTGGCAAGAGTTTGTAGATGCCTTTATTCGTCACTACTTGCCACCTGAAGTCCGCTGAGCTAGAGCGGACAGGTTCTTGAATTTGAAACAGGGAAGCATGAGTGCCCGATAGTATAGTATGCAATTTAACTCATTGGCCCGGTATGCTCCGACTATGGTGGCTGACGTGGGAGACCGAGTCTATAGATTTGTGAGTGGTTTGGAACCACACTTGTTCAGATATTGTCTAACAGACTCTTTGCAAGACGGGATGGATATTTCCCGGATACAGGCCCATGCTCAGAACCTCGAGGAACGACAACGACATCAGAGAAGTGATCGTGATGGTGACAGAAGACAAGGTAAGAGGGCTAGATCTATGGGGGAGAGCAGTGAGTACCGAGGGGGACCGAAACAGATGCATTCTAGGCACTCAGGTCAGACAGTGACCAGTGCACCTCCCAGATTCTCGGATAGGAGATTTGACCGTTCTTTTCAGTCAGGCCAGGGGCAGAGTTCGAGGGCCTCAGATTCGCAGTCTAGGGGAGACTTTAGCCAGAGGAGACCTCTAGTACCGCGGTGTAGCCAGTGCGGTAAATTGCATTCCGGAAAATGTCGTCTGGGTTCGGATGCTTGCTACGCCTGCGGGCAGGTTGGTCATATAATGAGAGATTTCCCTTCAGCGAGAGGTAGAGTTGGGACTCAGCCTACGGGGTCAGCAGTTGGGTCCTCTTCAGTGCGCCCGGCAGCGCATACTTCTCAGACCACATCAGGTAAAGGCAGAGGGGGAGCATCCACTTCAGGTGTTGTTCAGCCCCGTGTATATGCCTTAGCTGGGCGACAGGATCTTGCGTCTTCCCCATACGTCGTCACAGGTACCTTGACTATATTTTCCCGTGACGTATACACTCTGATTGATCTGGGTTCTACCTTCTCATATATTACTCTGTATATCGCTGATTGTGTTGGGGTGAGACCCGAGCCGATTAAACCTTTCGAGGTATTCACTCCGGTTGGTGATCCCGTAATAGCAAGACACGTATATAAGGACTGTGTAGTCATTATATGTGATCGCCAGACGACAGCGGATTTGATTGAACTTGAGATAATAGATTTCGATGTAAATATGGGTATGGACTGGTTGGCATCGTGATATGCTAATGTTTGTTGCCGGACAAAGGTAGTTCGATTCCAATATTCGGGAGAGCCCATACTTGAGTGGAAGGGTAATACAGCTTCCCTAAAGGGTAGGTTTATTTCCTACCTTAAGGCGAGAAAGATGATTGCCAAAGGTTATATTTGTCATCTAGTTTGGGTTCATGACACGGAAGCGGAAGTGCCAACTTTCCAGTCTGTCCCGGTAGTGAATGAATTCCCAGATGTGTTTCCCGACGAGTTACCAGGCCTTCCTCCAAAAAGGGAAATCGACTTTGCTATTGATGTATTACCAAACACCGAGCCTATTTCTATTCCTCCATATCGAATGGCTCCAGCAGAACTGAAAGAGCTAAAAGCACAGCTAAAAGATTTACTTGAGAAGGGGTTTATAAGGCCTAGTTCTTCGCCGTGGGGAGCACCAGTCCTGTTCGTAAGGAAGAAAGACGGATCTCTACGAATGTGCATCGACTACAGGCAGTTGAACAAGGTGACAATAAAGAATAAATACCCTCTTCCCAGAATCGACGATTTGTTTGATCAATGACAGGGCGCTAAATGGTTCTCCAAGATAGATCTGAGATCAGGTTATCATCAGGTGAGAATTAGGGAAGCAGATATTCCCAAGACTGCCTTCAGGACAAGATATGGTCACTACGAGTTTCGAGTAATGTCGTTCGGGTTGACGAATGCCCCGGCAGTGTTCATGAATTTAATGAATAATGTGTTTAGGCTGTTCTTGGATCTCTTTGTGATAGTGTTCATCGACGATATCCTGGTATATTCTCCCACAGAATCAGAACGTGAAGATCATCTAAGAATTGTTCTTGGCATTCTTCGAGATCGGGAATTGTATGCAAAGTTTTCGAAGTGCGAGTTTTGGCTAAACTCAGTGGCATTTCTAGGTCATGTTATTTCAGATGATGGTATCCGAGTCGACACTCAGAAAATAGAAGCTGTGAAGACTTGTCCAAGACCTACGACGCCTACAGAAGTTCGTAGTTTTCTGGTTTGGCAGGTTATTATCGAAGATTCGTAGAGGGCTTCTCATCTATTTCAGCCCCATTGACAAAGTTAACCCAGAATTCGGCTAAATTCCAGTGGAGTGATGCCTGTGAGCGTAGCTTCCAAGAGTTGAAAAATAGGTTGACCTCAGCGCCAGTGCTAACACTTCCAGAAGGATCAGATGGCTATGTAGTATATTGTGACGCCTCCGGTGTGGGATTAGGAAGTGTATTGATGCAGAATGGGAAAGTTATTGCATATGCTTCGAGACAGTTGCGAAAACATGAACAGAATTATCCCACTCATGATCTTGAGCTAGCTGCGGTCATTCATGCATTGAAAATATGGAGACACTACTTATATGGTGTGCACGTGGACATCTATACGAATCACAAAAGCCTTCAATATATTTTCAAACAGAAGGAGTTGAACCTGCAGCAAAGGCGATGGTTAGAATTACTGAAGGATTACGATGTGAACATTCTATATCATCCAGGGAAGGCGAATGTAGTAGAAGATACATTTAGCCGCCGATCGATGGGTAGTTTATGTGGAGTTCCTTCGGAAAAGCGAGAAATGGTTCGTGAAGTCCATCGGTTAGCAAGTCTCGGCGTACGGCCAATTGATTCAGGAGATGCAGGAATTAGCGTCAATGACCCCACAGTTTCATCATTGAATCTAGAAGTAAAGGAACGGCAACATGAAGATCCTCAGTTAAGCCACTATCGAGATCTATCTCAGGAAAAGGAAAAGTCTCCATTTGAAGTTTCCGTAGATGGAGTTCTTAGATATCGAGGCCGGCTATGTGTACCGAACGTGGCAAACTTGCGCTAACGGATTTTAGAGGAAGCACATTATTCCCGGTATTCCATTCATCCAGGAGCAACTAAGATGTATCATGACCTTAAATTGATATATTGGTGGGATGGCATCAAGCGAGACATAGCAGAATTTGTAGCACAGTGCCCAAATTGCCAGCAAGTGAAGGCCGAGCATCAAAAACCAGGAGGCTTATTGCAAGCAATTGAGATTCCTACATGGAAATGGGAAGAAACTAATATGGATTTTGTGGTAGGATTACCCCGTACGCGAGGGAAGTATGATTCTATATGGGTGATCGTGGATAGACTCACAAAAGCAGCTCATTTTCTCCCCATTAGAACCACATATTCAGCGGAAGATTATGCTAAATTGTATCTCAAGGAGATTGTACGACTTCACGGTATTCCTTTGGCCATTATCACAGACAGAGGGGCACAGTTCACAGCCAAGTTCTGGAAGTCCTTTCAAGAAGGTCTAGGTACTCAAGTTAAGCTCAGCACGGCATTCCATCCACAGACCGACGGACAAGCCGAGCGTACTATTCATACCTTGTAAGATATGCTACGAGCGTGTGTGCTGGACTTTGGTGGTAGTTGGGATGAGCATTTGCCTCTTATTGAATTTGCCTATAATAACAGCTATCATTCCAGTATTAAAATGGCCCCATATGAAGCCTTATACGGGAGAAAATGCAGATCTCCAATTGGATGGTTTGAAACCGGAGAAGTACAATTGATAGGCCCCGACTTGATCTAACAAGCAGTTGAAAAGGTTAAAGTGATTTGAGACCGACTGTTAACAGCTCAGAGTCGCCAAAAGTCTTATGCAGACAATCGCTGACGAGACTTGGAATTTCAAGTGGGCGCTTGGGTGTTCCTGAAGGTATCGCCGATGAAGGGATTTATGAGATTTGGCAAGAAGGGAAAGATAAGTCCCAGATATATTGGACCCTACCAGATCATTCGCAAGGTGAGTCGAGTAGCCTATGAATTGGACTTGCCTTCAGAGCTCGAATCCGTGCATCCAGTATTCCATGTTTCGATGCTCCGCAAGTGTATTGGAGACCCAACGAGAATAGTTTCGGTTGATGATGTGCAAGTAACAGAGAAGCTAACATACGAGGAAATTCCCATTGCCATTTTGGATAGACAAGTATGAAGGCTTCGGAATAAAGAGGCTGCTTCAATCAAAGTTCTATGGCGGAACAATAATCGGGAAGAAATGACTTGGGAAGCGGAGGAGAAGATGAAATCTATGTACCCACATTTGTTCCAATCCCCAGAAGAGATTCAAGATGAGACGTCGATGATGTAAGGTACGTATGTTTTAATTTTATGTTTTTGGTCGTGTGTGGCCATAAATGTGTTGATATTGTGATATAGCCCTGTGAGGCGAAGATATTGTGGGTTGTTGTAATGGGAAGGTAGTGTCCAAATTACAAAGGAAACTCTGGCAAAAATTTTCCAGGATCCCCGAGTGTCGAACATTCGAGGACGAATGTTCCAAAAATGGGGGAAGAATGTTACACCTCGGAAATTTCTCCGTACTTGTATGATGAGTGGAATGATAAAGAGTTTGAGTGTATGATGTTTTGTTAAGTCGGGAATGGTTAATTATAAATTTTTGGAAATAAGAAAGTCGCGGAAAAATTTTCAGTCCAGTGGTCGTATAGTGCAATCGTCCTCCAGCTTGCCAAAAATCTCAAGTTCTGCCAAGTGCTGAATATGGTTAAATACGACCCAGTTTACGGCCCGTAAACTGGTTTACGGTCCGTAAACCAGGTCGTAAAATGCCATGTTCCTCAGCCAAAACTTTTTGTTTTCGAAATGATTAAATACGGCCATGGAGGACGGACCGTAAATCAAAATACGGTCCGTATATAGTGGTTTACGACCACTGTTCATCCCGACAAGAATTCATTAAAGATCAGATTTTGGGATTATTAAGAGGGACTTAAGCCCATTTCACGTCATTTTTCATCCAAACACTTCAAGAAAACTCTAGAGTGTTCTTCAACACTTCAACTCTAAGAGTATCAAGAAAATCCAAGGAAACCTAAGATTATCAGCACCAAATTCATGGAATCAAGTGTAAGAACACAACAAAGGATCATCTAAGTCAAGAAATCCCACAAATGGTGGAACTAGGGCTTTGGTTAATTGAAGTATTTCAACTTAAGGATTGTTCAACCATTATCCAAGGTAAGTTTCATGATTATTCCATGTTGTTTGAAGTATTGGAAAGCTTAGACACTTGAAATGTAGAAGAACATAGAAATGGGTCATTATTGAGTGAATAGTGACATAAATGAATGATAGTGGAATTGAACTATGAATATTGAAGTGTTGTGAGTAAAAATACGTTATAAATGATGTTTATATCATGAAACAAGCATTAAATGCATGAAAACGCAAGGATGAGCTAGAAGTAGAAATAAGGGAAAATTGGAGGAAAATGGTGGATTTTGCCAAATGTACGTAAACGACGATTGTCGATTGTGGTATTGTAAGTAATATTATGAATGTTGGGAGTTAATATAAAACATGAGAAAAGTATTATGAGCGAAGGAAGCGTTGTCCGACTTCTCCTAGAATTAGCGACGCGTTCTTATAGTTAGTTTACTAATGTTGATACGAATTCTCTTATGAAGGTAACGACGTGATATCGACGGAGAACAAGTGAGAGATATCTTAGCTAAACGACCAAGGTATGTGAGGCTAGTCCTTCTTTCTAATGGCATGAATCTTTTAACTTGAATCCCTATTCCTTTCATGAGTTCTTACATTCTAAGAAGTTAAAAGCTTATACCTATGAATGTCTATATGAGATAAGTTATACGATATGATGACACTAGATTGATGATGATGTTATTCCTTGCCTACACTCACCTTATGTACTAGTCCTTTCAAGGTGGGGCAGAATGTCCATAATGTTTCCATAATGTAATCGGGGGATCACAACCTTACGTCACCCCGATAGAGTAAAGTGATCATGAGCCTTATACACGCATTATGATAAGATAAGTATTTTATGATAAGCATATTACTATGATTATTTACATTAAGCATGTCATGAGTATTTCACACCGTGCCTAGTTGGCCGGGCAGACACCGCTTCGGCGAGCGGCGATACGGATACACCACGACCTACGGGCGTGGGCAGACACCACTAGTGGGCGGCATGAGATGGTACCCCGGACGCGGGAGGCCTGGATGCGGGCTAATATTATTGATTATCACACCGTTCCGACATGGACGGGAAGCTTGCACATGATGCATACATGTTATGATGATGAGTATGAGTAAGATAGCATGCATTACTTCATTTATGATTATCAGTCCGATCCCGATGTCTCAGGTTGACGTTATCCCCATATTATTGATGTCTCCTTTCATTTTGTATGCCTCTCATACTCGGTACAATATTAGTACTGACGTCCTTTCTTCGGACGCTGTGTTCATGCCCACAGGTAGACAGGGAGGAGAGCTTGGCCCAGGTCCTCAGTAGCTGTCAGCTGATAGATAGCACTCCATTGTTCGGAGGTGCTCATGGCTATTCTTTTGATGTACATTCATATATGCATATTTTGGGCATGACGGAGTCTTGTTCCGTCTATGTATTCATTATGTTAGTAGAGGCTCGTAGATACGCAGTGTGGGTTAGATGGTCTCACAAAAATGCTATTATTGTATATTTTATTTTGATGGCCAAGAGGCAATGTATATAAGTATTTATATTTTATTTAGAATATGATTTCTCATGCTATTTGTATACTAAGTTGGTAATAGACTATTGAGTGAGTAAGATAAGTAGTAGAGTGAGCGGTGCTCGGTAACTAGCTCCGGGTACCCGTCGCGGCCCCTAGCTGGGTCGTGACAGTTAAAGTTGATTCTCATAAGATTGATACCGTAAGGAGTTGGCCCAGACCCACCTCAGTTTCTGATATAAGAAGTTTCTTGGGTCTGGCAGGCTATTATCGACGCTTCGTAAAAGGATTTTCTTCTATCTCTGATCCGTTGACTAAGTTGACTCAGAAGAAAGTTAAGTTCCAATGGTCAGATGCTTGTGAGCGAAGCTTTGAAGAGTTGAAGAAGAGACTTCTGCTCCAGTTTTGACGCTGCCAGAGGGAACTGAAGGGTTCGTTGTTTATTGTGATGCTTTGAGAGTTGGTCTCGGATGTGTGTTAATGCAGCATGGTAAGGTTGTAGCTTATGCATCTCGTCAGCTCAAGGTTCAGGAAAAGAATTATCTGACTGATGACCTCGAGTTGGCAGTTGTAGTTTTTGCACTTAAGATATGGCGTCATTATTTGTATGGAGTGCATGTTGATATTTTCACAGATCATAAAATCCTGCAGTATATCTTCAAGCAAAGGGAGCTGAATCTTAGGCAAAGGAGATAGCTTGAATTGCTTAAGGATTACGACGTGGATATTCTTTATCATCCGGGAAAAGCAAATGTTGTAGCTGATGCTCTTAGTCGGCGTTCCATGGGGAGTTTAGCCCACATTGATGCAGATAAGAGAGTTATGACCAGGGAAGTTCACCGTTTGGCTAGTCTTGGAGTTCGACTTTTGGACTCCGAGGATGGTGGTGTAGTTGTTCAGAATAGAGCCCTTTCCTCTTTAGTGGTTAAAGTCAAAGAGAAATAGTTTAATGATCCCTACTTATTGCATCTGAAAGAGGGGATTCACAAGCATAAGACGACGGCTTTCGAACAAGGGGGAGATGATGGTACCTTGAGGTACCGAGGTAGATTGTGTGTTCCAGATATAGATGAGATCAGAGAGCGAATCATGTCAAAAGCTCACAATTCCAGGCATTCCATTCACCCAGGTTCCACTAAGATGTATCATGATCTTAAGGAGATTTATTGGTGGAACGATATGAAGAAGAATGTGGCAGATTTTGTAGCTAAGTGTCCGAATTGTCAGCAAATGAAAGCCAAACACCAGAGGCCTGGTGGCTTGGCTTAGAATATTGATATTCCTGTCTGGAAATGGGAAATGATCAATGTGGAATTTGTATATGGTCTACCTCGTTCAGCCAGAAGACATGACTCTATTTGGGTGATCATTGACCGGCTTACTAAATCGGCGCACTTTTTGCCAGTCAAGACCACAGATTCAGCAGAGGATTACGCCAACTTATATGTTAATGAAATTGTAAGATTGCATGGGACCCCAGTGTCTATTATTTCAGATCGTGGTGCTCAGTTCACAGCAAACTTCTGGAAATCCTTTCAGAAAAGATTGGGTACCAAAGTGAACCTGAGCACAGCTTTTCATCCACAAACAGATGGCCAGGCAGAGCGCACTATTCAAACCCTTAAGGACATATTGAGAGCGTGTGTCCTAGATTTCAAGGGTAATTGGGATGACCACTTACCTCTCATCGAGTTTTCCTATAATAACAGTTATCATGCTAGCATTGGGATGGCACCGTTTAAAGCTCTGTATGGGCGAAGGTGTAGATCACCAATTGGTTAGTTCGAAGTTGGTGAAATAGAGTTGTTAGGACCAGATTTGGTTTATCAGGCTATAGAGAAAGTCAAGTTAATACAGGAGCGTTTGAAAACGGCTCAGAGTCGCCAGAAGTCTTACACAGATGTGAGGCGAAGGGACTTAGAATTTTCAGTTGATGATTGGGTGTTCCGTTATGAGATTTGGCAAGAAAGGGAAGCTCAGTCTCAGATATATTGGACCTTACAGAATTCTGCGAAAGGTCGGTTTAGTAGCCTATGAACTTGAGTTGCCACAAGATTTGGCTGTTGTACAACCCGTGTTTCATGTGTCCATGTTGAGAAAGTGTGTAGGATACCCGTCGTTGGTTGTTCCTATTGATACTATAATAGTTAAGGATGGTTTGACCTATGAGGAGATCCCCGTAGCCAATCTTGACTGTTAGGTTCGCAAGTTGAGAACTAAGGAAGTAGCCTCAGTGAAAGTCCTGTGGAGGAGTCAGAAAGTTGAGGAAGCTACATGGGAAGCCGAGGAGGATATGAAGTCCAAGTACCCATTTTCGTTTGAAGAGCAAGCAGAGAACTCTCATGGTAACTTTCCATAGCCCATGTCATGCTATGTCTCATGTTTCACGCTCATGTCATGTATCCAGTGCCCATGTTCCATGCCTCAGTATTCACGTTTCCATGTAACCATGTCAAGTTAGTTCAGTCTCCATGTTTCATGTCATGTTCCCTTCACGTTCATGTAGTCAAGCCATGTCCAGTCATATTCTTAACCACGACCTATCATTCGAGGACGAATGATCCCAAGGGGGAGATATTGTAACACCTCGTAGCTTCGGGCGAAGGTTTGACTCATAAGATGATAATATAATGGAACCAATATGAGGGTTATAGGAAGTGTTTTGAAAACTAATCAAGTCATAAGAAATGTCTTTGGGCAAAGCAAAGTTGGAAGCCACTCTACGGGGCATGTTTGTAAGTGAGTTTGTAAAAGGTCTTACTTCCAACGATCATAATCCCTTTATTAATTAGGAATTTTGGAAAACTTCCTAAAATAAAGTTGTAGCCCTTTGAAATACCTTTCCAATGGTGTATTATAGGGGTCAAGGGGACATCTGTACAAAAGGTTATGGCCATTTCACTGAAGGATTACAGTGCAGTCCGTTCACTGATCATGTTATACGAACTTGTTATACGGCCCATATAATTTTATACGGACCGTATAACTCGTCCGTACTTCATGAAGCTTCAAATCGACGTTCTGTTTTCAGCCATGATAAAATATGGTCATATTATACGGACCGTATAATATGTCCATATAACTTCCGCCTCACTTTTGTATAAATTCAAGCCTTGAGTTCTTTTATTTCATTATTCACAATTCCAAGCCCTAGCAACAATCCAAAACATCAAGGTAAGTCAATCCAAACCCTTCCAACTCAATTCTAACATATACTCTAATAATCTAAGCAAGAAATCATTGTTCATAAACAAGGGTTTTCAAGAAAACCCATCTCAAGGTTTAAGAATTCAAGATTTTGGAAATCTTCTTCAAAGTTAAAATCTTTAATTCAAGTTTGGAGCATTACCAGGTATATAGAATTACTTTCTACGTGTGGGAACATCATTGTTCTTCCCCACGCCTCAAAATCCATAAATTATGATTCTCTACTAAAACTAGGGTTTCTGTACCATGCTCATGATAACCCTAGGCCCATGTCCATAATTATATTATGTATGAATTGCTATTATTCTATCATTGTGTTCTTAATAACTCCATATGATTATTGAGAATCAGTCTGTAATCCATGAAAACCCATATCTTGTATTCCATGGGTTCTTGCATCCATGTTTTAGCTAAAATGATTATTTCATGAATATCCTACATGTCTACAAGTTTTCATGCAACTATTGTATATAATTACTTTCATGCTATGATACAAGATACATAAATGCTAAATACAAGTTATTTCATGATATCCATGTACAAGCAAGTTATATTCATGAAAACCATGGGCAGCAAGTGCCACTTATTTTACATGTTTATGGTTTTGGCAGTTGCATTAATTACCGAGAAGGCTTCAAACAGCCTGAAACTACGTAGCCACCGTAGGATGAGGATTGCTCCACCCATGCTTAGGACGATCTCTCATAATGACTGGATCCTTTCATAATGTTATTAAATCTCATGTCCCTGGCAAGGTATGAGTGTTCTGCTGGTAGGACGCAAGTACCAGACCATGTTGTCGGTTATATTTACTGCTCTCCCTACTCACGATACTTTACACATGTTATATATGTATATGTACTCATGTTCATGATCATGTTTCAGCTCAGTCTCTGTTATGTTATTTTCATGTCCCATGTTAATTCTTTCAGTTGCTTTACATACCAGTACATTCAATGTGTTGACGTCCCCTTTTATTGCCTGGGGGCCTGCATTTCACGATGCAGGTACGGATTTACAGGACGACGCCTCTGCTCATTAGGATCTGCACGTACCAGCTTATTGGTGAGCCCCATCTCATTCGGGGTTTAGGCATTGTATTTCTTATTTAGTTTTGCATCTAAAGGCATGCTGGGGGCCTTGTCCCAGCAAGTATGTTACGTGTTTCAGACTCATGTTAGAGGTTTCATAGACAAGACAAGTGTCATGTTAGACTTCCAGAGTTGGTTAGCCGGTTTGGCTTATTTATGATATTGTCGGCATTCATGACTTAATCAAGTACTTATGTGTAATATTATTACTTACTATGTTTTATAAAAGCTCATCATGCACTTCACGTTATATTTTCGCTCATGTATGCCTCATGATGATTCAGCAAGCCATGTGGTTCACTGGGTCACATGCAGTCAGGCACTGAGTGTCGTGTTACGCCCAGGCCATGGTTCGGGGCGTGACAGCTGGGGCGGTGACGTGTAATTAGGGGCCATACCGCTGCAGCGGTATCCCAGCCGCCGTGGCAGCCTTCCAACCGCTGTGGCGGTGACAGGCAGTTATATTTCATTAAATGTGTTTTAAATAAGTCTTAGACCCTCATTATTCCATATCTCGATATTGGAGCTTAGAGAGACTGTTCTTGGAGATAAATTGAAGAAATTCTTGGAGGTAAACTTTGCCTAATTCTTTACCCTTCCTTAATCACAATCATTCTAGATTCTTCCCTTTCCTTTAACATTTCCCTAGAGATGGAATTTGGAGGAGGGTTTTGGGAAACTTTTTCTTAGGGTCATGTATGATAAATTGATGATGTTAATGCTAAAACTTGATGAATCTAAGCTTATTGATCATATACCTTCCACTTTTAACATTGAATTTCGGATTTGGAGACTTAGGGTTTATACCCAATTTGGGGTGTTTTACTTGAAATTAGATTTAGACCAATTCTTGAGTTAAATCAAGAATTAATGGTTGGGCTATGATTCCCTAGTACTTAATTTGGTATTTTGCCAGCGAATTTCCCGTTTTGCCCTTGTGGGCCCGTTTTCCCAATTTCTAGGGTTAAAGTGGACCTAATTGATATCAAAGCAATATTAGTATCATTCTTCATCATTTCTAATTTAGAATTCGATTATGCTTAGACTACTTTGGTTCTGAGCTTCAGAGGAAGGGCAAGGCAATAGAGTGACTTGTTGGTGTTGCGGTTCGGCAGTCCAAGTAGGTTATGGTTTATTTGATGAGACTTCGTATAGTGAATCACATATTTAGATTATGAGGTTGGAGACAACATGTGAACCTTCGGGTATGAAGTTGGAATGGATATTGCCTCAGGTTGGGCCCTAATGTGTGTTGGGACTAGCCACCCTGTTATGTGTGTTTGATTGATTAATTGTGTTGGCTTGATGCCATGTGTAGTTGATAGATATCAAGTCCTGCTTGTCCTCCTGATTGGGATAGAATGGACATACCTTTTTTAGTATTTGTGCTCAATATATGTTGGCGTACCCACTGTTGGTACTTGAGTTATTTATATGTGTTAGCGAACCCACCGTTGGTACTTGACTTGATATATTTTGGCATACCCACTGTGGCATTGTGAGGCGATACGTTATTGGCATACCTCGTTATGGTATTTGTGATATTAAACCTGATTGTTGATGGTTGACATATCTATTGCACGCATTTTCTCATATTCATGCATGGCCGATACCCGGTGATGATCCGGTATCGTTGATTGAGCAAAATTGATATTTGATAAACTCTTTTACTTGAGTGATTGTGAAAAGGCCGATGTCCGAATATCCATTCCGGAATCGTTGTTTATATGAAACTGATATTTGATAAACTCTTTTACTTAAGTGATGGTGAGAAGGCCGATGTCCGAGGTTCAATTCCGAAATCATTGATTTGTGAACTGATATTTAACAGACTCTTTTGAGTGACTGTGAGGAGGCCGATGTCCGATGGTTATATTAGGGCATCGTTGTTGCATTGCTGATTCCGATGTTATCCCGAAATCGTTATTAGTGCATGGACTCTGCGGGTCCCCCAGGGTGGTGCCAGTGAGACTCCCCCTGTGAGAAATTAGTCAGGGTCCCGTCTGTCTGTTGGGAAAAGATCTGGAATGGGTGGAACTTATACTTCGCGAGTCATGTTGTGATGTGCTACCGAGACGTCGATATTTTCGTCCGGAGTACATGTGTACACCTCATTTTCATAGCACGGCATCGCATTCATGCCATTATTGCACTGCATTCCATTATTACTTGATTGAGTGTGGTGATTGTTGGTATTGTGATGTTTCCGTTGTGATGATTGGATTGTGTCGATTCTATTGTGGTGATCAGATTGGATCGGGTATACTCAGACTTATCATATTGGGGTTTAGATGCTTACATAGGTGATGACGGATTTTGGTTGCGATTATATTGTCTCATGCTTGATTGTTTTATTTGCTTATCTGCTTTATTTTCTGAATTGTGTTAACTATGCTTAGTCGGCCGATGATGCCTACCAGTACTGTTGTTTGTACTGACCTGCACTTGCTGCATTCTTATATGAATACAGAGTATCAGGTCGGATCTACTTCTCTAACTCGTGGTTGATCGACTCTTCATCTTCCACTTGAGTTTTCTAGGGTGATCATGGCGTCCGCTGACCTCGAAGACTCTTCTATTACTTATGTCTTACTTTCCATTCAGAGACATGATTTGAGACTACTTATGCATTATTATTCAAACTTTAGTATTCGGATTTAGATGCTCTTGTATGACCAGACCAGATACTGGGGTGGATTTCATTTACTTCCGCACTTGTTAACATTATATTATATTGTGAGACTTACGTTATTTTACTTTCTTCCGCTATTTTCTATTATTGTGAATGTTGAGCTAGGGGTTCGCCAACCGATGTGGGGAAGGTAGGTGCCTGTATGACCTAAGCTAAAATGGGTCGTGACATTAATAAACCCTTAAATAAATGGTGGATTGTTGATTTCACTACTGTTCTATCATCTAGGAGTGTAGGTTAACACCTTCTAGGATAGAAAATTGATTAATGATGTTAAGAACTATGTATTGAGACTTAGGGTTCCATCCAAAATGGGAACTTTGGACTAAAATTTGTTTTGAAAAGGTTAAATTGGTTAGAATCCTATAAATTATAGGATTATGACTGTTGGGATTGAGGTTATGATAAATTCACCATTAAATGATGATTTCACCCATTTGAAAAGGGTAGGAGTAATTGGGTCTTCTTTCCCAATTGTTGTTCTTATTTTGAGTAGATGGTCTGTTACTTACTTAGCGTTATATTGCTAGACTTTGAGCGTTTTGAAGCACTACGAAAGGGGAAAGCTCTAGTAGAGTAGCTTGTTTTGCTCCAATTCTATACCTGAGGTAGGTTATGGTTTACTTGAGTTAGACTTTGATTAGTTGATTGTTTATGTAGTAGAATTGATAGGAGAAAGCATAATTAGGTCTTCGGACATGACGTCTGGTTAGACATCACTTAGGTTGGTATGACTTCTGATTATGTGGGCTTATCGCCATTACTTTATGTACCGAAACCTGAGGTGGAATTGTTGTGTTATGAGAAGGAATGAGACAATATATACTCTTCTTGTTGATTGAGATGGTTGCATATTCACGTTGTGTTGAGTTGATTATCTAAGTCCTGTTATGACTTGTGGCATGGTGCCTTGCATTTATTGACATTGAATATATTGACTGATCATATTCCATATTGACTGTTGGACTGGAACTACGTTGAGATGCATATTATGATCAGATACAGAAATATATATAAAGGCACATTTGACAGGGGGTGAGGATGTGGCCTAAATAAGGGCTCGTGATCCAAGGTCAGTTCCGGAGCGAGTGGTACATGGACACCATGGGTCCCCTGCATGTCATGACTAATGAGCGAAAATAGCGGTTGGCATGTGTGTACGGTTGAGATACTATCATTGGTTGCATTGCATTGGACTTATCTTATTCTTGTGATGCATTGTTGATTTGTTGATGATTAACTTTTGATATTGTTGTGTTGTTGTCCTATTGTGCCTATCTGGCTATTTTGTTGATTTTATGAACGTATGCATGATATTAACCTTAATCGGCCTATGATATCTACCGATACATAGTGTTTGAACTTATACTACCTTGTTGGATCCTTTGTTAGTGCAGATTATGTGTCAGAGACTTCTTCCAGACCTCACATCTAACTTGAGGCTATTTCTTGTCCAGATTAGAGGGTGAGCTCCTATCCATTCCATGACGCTTGAAGATCTTTCCTATCTTGATGTCCACATCATTTCAAACATTTATGTTATTTCAGACAGCTATTATTTCTTAGATAGCTTTATGTTTTAGAGTCCGTGTCTGATGATATTCGGATTTTGGGGTTGTAATAGTTAGACTTCCGCATCTTTATTTTATTTATGACATGACTAGAAAGTTTTATGGTTTTATTTCTTGTTATGGATTTATAATTGTACAAATGAATGAATAATTGGTTAAGGGGATGTGATAAGCTTAAGTGCATTCATGTTTTGATGATTGTCAAACTGATTAGAACCAGATAGAGACCTGGTGTGTGATCTGCTCTATGCATCTTGCACGGTAAGCAGAGACAGTTGTAAAGTCGAGCTACTAATTGTACACAAGTACAGCAGTTGAGCTGGCCCATGTTTTAGGTCAAATATTAAATGAGTGGTCTCTATCCATCCCACATGCTTCTCACTATATATACAACATGTTGCAACATATTGTGTATCACTCGAAAAACCTAATCTAAATTGGGCAAACGCTGCCGTCACAAGATTTCAAGTGATCACAAAAACAAAGTCACCTACAAAACTGAAGAACCAGATCCAGATAGAGATTTAGTCTAAGTTCTTTATGTTGTTGTAAGTCTTTGTTCTGTTGTGCTAAAATTTTAAAACTACTCTTCCCAAAAAGGAAGCTGTTGTAGGTATCTCAAATTCTTAGTAGTTGTTAGGCAGTTTACCTTTCAATCTATTAAGTGTTACCCTTGGATAAAGTTAGCTTAGGTGTATTATTTGGGTTTAGCTAGAGGTAGTCAACCTTAGTTTCCATGGCTAGAATTAATCAAGTGGAGGTGTTTGCTATCGGTGTATTGCAAAGGTTGAGGGACTACGGGAGTTAGTTCCTAGGTTTCTACTATTGCAAGGTTTGAGGGATTATGGGAGTTAGTTCCTAGCTTACAATAGGTTGTAATATGAAGTTTCTTGCGTAGTGAATTTGAAATCTTATAGGGGTAGGTCATGGTTTTTAATCCCTTGAGCAGTGAGTTTTCCACAGTAAAAACAATACTTTCTTTACTTACTGCATTATACAAGGGAACTGGTACACAACCAGGTCCCTCATACGATATTTGGTGGACGCACATCCTCTAACAATTGGTATAAGAGCAGGTGCTTTCTAAAAGGTTAAAACCTAGAATGAATCTGTAAAATGGCTGCTCCACCCAATATGGAAGAAGGTCAATCTTTTACCAAGCCACCCAGATTTAACGGAAAATACTATGGGTGGTGGAAGACTCGAATGCACGACTTCATCATGGCTGAAGACTCGAAACTGTGGGATATCATCTGTGATGGCCCCTATATTCCAGTACACATAGGTGAAGATGGTGTAAAAAGCACTGCCAAAACAAGGAAAGAATACAATGATGGTGATAGGAAGGTAGTGGAGAAAAGTTATAAAGCTAAGACGATCCTTGTGTGGAATAGGACCTGATGAATACAATTGAGTCTCAGCATGTTCAACTGCTAATGAGATATGGGAATCTCTTCAAACTATCCATGAAGGAACAACACAGGTGAAGAACTCCAAGATCGACATGCTCACTACAGAGTATGAAATGTTCAAAATGAAAGAGGGAGAATCTATGCATGATATGCACACTAGATTCACCTTTATTATAAATGAGCTTCATTCTCTGGGAGAAGTCATCACAACCACCAAACTGGAAAGAAAGTTGCTGGGTGTGTTATCTGATTCCTGGGATAGCAAGGTAAATGCCATCTCTGAAGCAAAAGATCTCAACACGTTGACTGTCGATGAGCTCATCGAAAACCTTAAGACATATGAGATGAATATGTCTATGAAGAAGGAAGAAAAGAATGAAACCAAGAAGGAAAGGAGCCTAGCTCTCAAAGAGGCTAGGGAAGACTCAAGTGACGACGAATCAAAGTTGGCATAGCTCACACGGAGATTCCATAAATTGATTCGGAAAAATAGTGGAATCCAGAAGATGGGAAGCTTCAACAAAAACCTCAAAGGAAATGAATATTCTTGCCATAGGTGTGGAAGACCCGGTCACTTTGCTAAAGAGTGCCTCTAAACAAATAGGACAGCTATGACAGAACTGCAAGAAGAACCAGTTTCCTGATAGAAAGTTCAGAAGAAAGGAAGCGACCGATGCTATAATAAAACAAGCACTTGCTGCGTAGAGGGACTTCCAGTGAATCTGAAGAAGAAGAAGATGACAAAAGGAACACATCAATGGTGTTCATAGAAAATGAAGCCGCTAAGTATGAGTCAATTTTTGTACTCATGGAAAAATCAGGCTCAGATGATAGTGATGAGAGTAATGAAGATGCATAGGTAAATCTTCTTAAGGTAAAGAAAAACATGAAAGCCTACTCTCAGAATAAACTCAGGTCACTGTCAGGCATGCTAATTGATGCATATCATGCCCTTATCGCTGAGAAAGGTGCACTCGTTCATGAAAGCAGTGATTCTGAACTCGAAAGAGACAATATATTGGTGTCAATTGAAGAGATGAGGGAGCAAGTTGATGAGACTAATCAGCTAAATATTATGCTGGAAAGGGAATTAAAAAGGGGTACAAAGGTGCATCTTAAAGGAAAGGGCGAAGCCAGTAGAGCTCACTTGGAGCTCGAAAATGAACTCAAAAAGGCAAAACTGAGTCTCATTACGGAGATTGAGAGAAGCAAGCAGTTAAAGGAAGACTTGAATAGAATCAAGTTTGATCTTGACAGAGCTCTCAAGTGGACCTGATCTTCTGATGTGATCACTTCCATGTACAAGAGTAAGGGAAGTGATAAAGAAGGAAGTGGTTTTGTGAAAGAGAAGACCCCCTACAATCCCCACAGCAAGTATGTCTCCACCACTGAAAATTATTTGTGTACCCATTGTGGACGAGCAGGTCATTACAAGGAGTCTTACAAAGTAAGAATTAAATCGGTTAAGAGGAACAAAGAGTTTATCACAAGGAGAGTAAGTTTGGGTACAAAAGAAATTGTTTCTCAAAAGAAAGGACCTCAGAAGCAGAAAGGGAATGTGCTGCCTGTTTGGGAGAAAAGGAACCTGATCCATCCCTTCTATAATTATAAGGGACCCAAGCTGGTTTGGGTTCCCAAATCTAAAAACTGACTTCATGTGTAGGCTAAGGAGAGAGAGAATAAAGAAAATAGTTAATTAATATCCTTAGTTAACTTGAGAATTCTGTCCTCAAAGCCTTCACGTCAGGATGTATGTCTTTCTCATCTAATAGAAAGGACACGTCTCAATATCAGAAACTGCAGTTCAAAATTCAATCACTCCAAGGGAAGCAAGAAGGAAGATAAGCAAGATAAAAAAGCAGAATGTGAAAATGTTGGGTCAAAAGGTGGATGCTATAGAAAAGGGGGTATGCACACATGGGAAGTGCAGTACAGCGCATGAACAAGTTTTCAGAATTACTGTTAAATTGTCCAGAGACCTGGTCTACCTGTGACTCAGTTTAGTAGTTCTCTCAACACTTTCATATGTTTTCTTAACTACTTATAGTACCGAGTCGGTCAAGCGTCTCCCACTTCAAAATTAAAAAAAAATCCCTTGGATCGACGCTTCAATTATGAACCAATACCCCTTCTCTTATATCCGCTCTGAACAGTCATCTCTGACACCTTAACAGCAACTATAGGCTCTCTCGTTTTCTTTTTCACCATGAATCTCTCTCTCTTACATAACGCCTTCTCTGGTTCACATTATTTCACACCTCTTTCCCACTGCTAAAGACTGCCTAGTGTGACAGACTGCTTTAAAACCAAAGCAAAATAGTTCCTGTGTCATCATCCTCATATGATCGAACCTCTTCAGACCAAAATACCAGCGACTCTGTTTCTCTTCGAGCCAGTAGTCACAAAACTTAAGGGAAATCCACATCTCTATCCGAGTTGTTCTACTCAAGTCAACAAAACTACTTCATTGATAGTGCTGAAAACTCATACCTATCAACATCAAACTCATCCTTTTGGAAACAAAAAGTTCTTTATAGAATGATGATCAATACAATCTTGGGGGGGAGGGGGAGACTGGCATGAAAGAATTGTTGGAAATGTTGGAATTTCAAAATTGGACTCATCTTTTTACTCCACCGACTCCTTGCGTATATGAAACTGAAGTGGATGAACTGTATGCAAACCTATGTCACCTTGATAATAGCACATTGGCCCTAACTATGAATGTGACAGATTTTGTTTTGAATGAATCAACGCTGGCAAAAATTCTGGGAGTACCAGCTGTAGGGGTAAGGGATGTGACTGGAAGAGTTTCTACGTCCTTCAAAAATGTGATTGTTAAGAATGGATCGTCAACCTACACCGAAAAACTTTTCAAAAGAGAGATCGATCCTGTCTATCAACTGGTCTTTGTATTTGTGGACAAAGTACTGATACCAAGAACTAGAGGAAGTGATATTGTCACTCAGGCCTATTTGGTTCTCATGGTAGCTCTATCAGCCTTTGAATTGATCGATGTACCAGCCATCATGATCGGATAAATGATCAAAGCAGAGCGCATTAGGCAAAATGAACTTGGTCTTCCCTATGGCTTCTTCCTAACAAAAGTACTGGGGCATTTCAATGTAAGAACAGGAAAAGCAACCTTAGGAACAGCACAGAACACACTCTCTATGGCTAATCTAGAAGATTGCGAATGTGTCATTGAAGGAAATGGTTCCACCATCTCTAGCCTGACCGAAGCCCTAAAGGTAGCAAATTGAGCAGCTAAAAGCTAAGAATGCTCTCCTAAAGGATCAGCTGAAAGCAAGAGTGGAAGAACTCTGGCACCAAATGCTTCAGGATCAGGGTGAAATTATTGATAGAATTGACGAGATTCTTGACGATCTAAATCATTCCCAGTAACCCATTCCTAAGCAAACTCTTCCCGGTATTTGTCCTTCCTTTTCCTTGTTGTCTAGTTTTGTGCTGCTATGTGATGGTCTGCTTCCCTATCTTTTCCTGTTGGTACAATAATAGTTCATTTAACATATGATTGTACTGTCTAAACTACTATCTATATTGTGATTACTATGTTACTGCACCCTTTTGCTAGCTTGCTCTCACTGGTATCCTACTCCAGTGACTCGGTGTTGAGAGGTTTTTTTATGATGCCAAAAGGGGAAAGAACTAAAAGATTGACATGTGCTGCGATTGAAAGGACCCTTTCAGTAGGTGAACTGGTTTCTGGCATATTTTGTCGCTAACATGTTGCGGGTGCATTGAAAACGATGGTCTGCGACGCAGGGGGAACAAGTAGGATCTGGTTCTCAGGGGAACATTGTCTATGATTTTGTCATCATCGAAAAAGGAGAAATTGATAAGCTTAAGTGCATTTGTATTTTGATGATTGTCAAACTGATTCAGAACCAGATAGAGACCTGGTCTGTGATCTGCTATCTGTGTATCTTGCACGGTAAGCAGAGACAGCTGTAAAGCTGAGCTACTCACTGCACACAAGTACAACAGTTGAGCTGGCCCATGCTTTAGGTCAAATATTAAATGAGTGGTCTCTATCCATCCCACATGTTTCTCACTATCTATACAACATATTGTGTATCACTCGAAAAACCTAATCTAAATTAGGCAAACGCTGTCATCACAAGATTTCAAGTGATCACAAGAACAGAGTCACCTACAAAACTGAAGAACCAGATCCAGATAGAGATTTAGTCTAAGTTCTTTATGTTGTTGTAAGTCTTTGTTCAGTTGTGCTAAAATTTTAAACCTACTCTTCCCAAAAAGGAAGCTGCTGTAGGTATCTCAAATTCTTAGTAGTTATTAGGCAGTTTACCTTTCAATCTATTAAGTGTTACCTTGGCTAAAGTTAGATCAGGTGTATTAGTTGGGTTTGGTTAAAGGTAGTCAACCTTAGTTTCCTTGGCTAGAGTTAGTCAAGTGGAGGTGTTTGCAATCGGTGTATTGCAAAGGTTAAAGGACTACAGGAGTTAGTTCCTAGGTTGCTACTATTGTAAGGGTTGACGAATTATGGGAGTTAGTTCCTAACTTACAATAGGTTGTAATCTGAAGTTGCTCGCGTAGTGGAGTTGAAATCCTACTGGGGTAGGTCATGGTTTTTAATCCCTTGAGCAAGGAGTTTTCCATGGTAAAAACAGTTCCTTCTTTACTTACTGCATTGCACAAGGGAATTGGTACACAACCAGGTCCCTCATACATTATTTGGTGGACGCACAGCCTCTAACAGGAAGGTTCGCCCACCAGGGGAGTTAGTGTGGGTGCCATCACGACAGGTTGGGTCGTGACAACCAGATAGCCAAAACTCAGCAAACCTTTGCGCTAAAAAAACCATAACTCTCTCATACGACCTTAGAATTCGATGGTTCTTGTTCCTATGGTTTAGAAAAACACAAATTAGAGCTAGTTTCCTTTGTGTGGTACATTCTACGCTCAAAACAGCGTCTAAACATCAAATATGATCACAACATGATTAAAATCCATCTGGAACTCATCAAAATCTAACCAAAACTTGCGGAATAGTCCAAAATCATCATACAAACTTGTTAGAACTTTCAAATCATGAATACGAGATCATGCATTGAACTATTTGACTGTAGGGAACTCTTATTCTTTGAAATCACTAGTTTTCAACTTAAGCGTCTGAATCACTCCGAGCCTCTAGGGAACCGTCCAAACTATCCAACTAAGTCCCAAAACACCATATGGGCCTATAAGAACTTCAAACATTAATTTCGAGTTCGTTTAGCCCAAATATTGACTTTGGTCAACTCTTCTTTTATTTTTCTCAAAGCCTCTAGTTTTTGGTTTTCTTCTCCAATACTCATCTGATTGTCTCGAGAACCGTGTCACCCGTCCCTGCAAGCCATAGATCATATTTAAGTCTACGGGAATTTCCATTTAGGGGAAAAGGATTCTAATACTAAAAACGACCATACGGGTTGTTACACCCACATGAGGGTGAGAAAATGATTGGAGAATGTTATAATATTCATGTTATTAAGTAGGAGAGATTTGGTAGTGAAAACCATGGCCAAAAACTGAAGTGAAGTGGAAGAAGGAAAACAAAAGAAGTCCCGGACCTCTCATTGCGACATGTGCGCTAATTCGCAAGGGACAATCCTGGGCTAGCAAGTAGAAGCAGAAAGTCCAAAAGGCTCACGAGGCCCTTCGCATGGGATGACTGAAAAACCTTAAGGGTCTGTATGATACCTCTTGGTCGATTGCAGGGGCAACTTCGTACACGCAAATGCACGTGATTGATAAGTAATATAATGATGAGTAAAGTACCGTTCCCACAATGATTTAGTGTTAACTTTATAATTAGATTGAATGGTAAAACAATCAATGGTTTGTAGATATGAAGATAGTAAACAAATAAGAACAAATAATATTATTAAAAATTCAGAAGAGAAAAATATCCTAGAGTTACGAGAGACGTTATCCCTTCATGTTGCGTATCCACTTGAGTTATTCCATTGAAAATCTAGTTTACTAGCCACATGGTTGATTTTACTTCGAACATGACCTTCCTCGAAGCCTACCCAAACTACTGAAATGTATATGTCTCCATGATCGTCTTTAAAAATAAAGATGCAGTTGTATCTTTTATATTTGACGAAGCAAGGCTAACAAAGTAAAAGTCTACAACTAGCCTGTTAATTGGTGATTGTAAGTTAGTCAGTATAGCTAATCAGTGTCGGTCGAATCGCCCGGATCACCAAACTAACCCTACTTTATCCTATAACGCAAAATAGACCTCCCTGCCAGGACTCACAGTCAAAATTCATAGATATTATTCAATTGGTGATCAAGAAATTAAATAATTAAGCGCAGAATAACGTAAGTAAACTAATTAATCAATATAATCGATGGTGATCAAACGTATGCTAACATCAAGTTTCAACTAACAACAATCATGAATAATTCCATAACCTAGAATAATAATAAACTAGCCACTCATAATGTGGTGATTACACAATCTATAATCGCTCAACTAAGAGAATAGAAGAAAGATATGATAAATTGTGTGAATCATTGCTCCACAATGATGTGCTTAGCCTTCCTTGCGTTGTATGCCTCCCCAAGGTTTGAATCCTCTCTAAAAAAAATTGCATAACATGTATTTAGAATGTTAGGAGTTGACCACGGACCGAATCCCTAAGTAATGTCCAAAATCGATTCGGATTAACCAGAAAATAGGATGTCACGTCACATAGGAGGCACTCCCCATGAAACGTGCCTTAGCATTTTGGGGGAAACTTCTGCAGATGAGTTTTCCGAAGGCACGCCGCACAAGGGGCACTTCCCATGCAACATGCCTTTATATTTTTTGTGACACTTCACTTTTTCAACTCATTTTCATGTGTACTTATCCCTCGAGTGCTTAGCTCATTCTGAATACTCAAGAATGACTTTTAATCTGACTTCAAAGTCATATTTCACCACTTTTTGCATCAAAACATAGGCTTGCCGTCAAATCATCACCTAAACACAGTAAACCCACATATCAAGTATAAAGTAGTCGCAATGTACTTAAAACACAAGTAAGGAGTAACACATGTGAGGCGTAAAGTATCTAAAAACATGTACTTCTAAACGCCAATCACCTCTCACAACGCATGCTTCCCTCACAAACTACCTAGACAGTATAAAAGGATTATGGGGTACGGGAGATAGTTAGAATTTGGATTCAGGGAATTTTCTTCCAATATCATCAGGCTTATATCAATTCCAAGATAATATGGATGAGTTTTATGGATATTTTGGTTAATTCCAACACATTAACACTACAATCAAATATTTTGCTATATGGGAGCTGGTCATGTATAGCATTTGTATTTAAAAATTCTAGCCTATTAGGGTATGCAGGAGGCCCCCAAATTAAGTAAAGTCACAAGGTGTGTTGTCTGTTAGGAAGAAACAAGCAACAACCAAATTGCACGACGAGGTAACAGCGGAAGAAATACCCAAGTCAAAACTTTCCACACTATTTGAACCAAGAGAAGACAATAAACACTAGCACAAATGGAAATATGGGCAGCAGCTATACCAATAATAAAATAGCAAAGCAAGAAAAAATAAATCGAATGCAAGAGACACCAAATTTTCGTGGTAAAACCCCTTCAAGGTGAAGAGGAAACATCCACGGGACCTCCGGCCCACAAAAGCTCCACTATAATCAACAAGAGTTACAAAAATGTTCTCCAAATGGCTACAACAACAAAGCCAAGCACGGAGCAACAATACATAAAAGATAGCACCAAAACTAGTGAAGAAAGGAGAGAAATCACCCCCAAAAATGAGCTACTCTTCGTCCTCGAAAACTGGAGCTACAGATCACAAAATCCGGTCTCCACCGTTGAAATCGAGTAACCAGATGTTACGAACCCCCAGTTCAAATTTCAGCACGATCCAACGGTTAAAAAATCGGAAAACGCAATTTAAAGCGGACTGCTATAGCAGAAAATTTCTGGACGAAAATCTGCTTTCTCTCTCACGTTTTTCTCTCTATATGGATCCTATGAATTCACTCTTGTGTTCTGAAAATAAGACCTAAATTGATCCTATATATAGAGGAATTTTTGGGCAAAAGTGGTCTGGTCCAAATTGGATTGGGTTTTATTAATCCAATTTCACATAGAAAGGGAAAACCCAAAAACCTAACATTGTCCAGCCATTTATTCTAGCGCTATAAGGCCACCAAGATGTGGGGACTTTTTTTTTTTTTTGGCAGCATATGACTTCCCATTTGGGTGCTTTGAGTTTCCTGCAAAGGTATACGCGTTGGCAGGAAATAAATAATTTATAGTATAACTCAACAGTTACCTCGTAAATGTTATCATTTCAGTGACTTGGCATTCCAACTTCTTTGAAGTTTCATGTCGTTTAGTTTTTGGAGTCTATAAACCCTTTGTCAGACTGCTTTTATGATCTGGTACGGGCCTTCTTAATTGGCCCCTAATTTTCTATAGGTTGGGTTAGTATGTTTGGAAATACATGTCCAGGGACTCTATTTCCTCATCTGAAAATTTGAGCACGTCCATCTTTGTTGTAGTATTGAGCAAATTTTTTATTTGTATGTTGCGGTCCGGAGATACGCTTGTTCTCTTCGCTCGTCAACAAAGTCTAGCTTAGTTGTTGTTGCTTCTTCATTTGGTTCCTTCTTTATTTGGTTCTCTCTTTCCAAGTGTATCTAACTTGGGTACACCGACTTCAATAAGAAGCAAGGGTTCTTCTCCATAAACTAAGGATTAAGAGTTTCGTCCATTGAAGTGCAGGCAGTCGTTCGGTAGGCCCATAGTATTATGGGAAACTTGTCGCCCCACCTTTTGGCTTGGTTGAGCCATGTTTTAAGTGAGGAGATCATTATTTTGTTGCTGGTCTCAGCTAGTCCGTTAGACTGATGGTATCTTGCGGTTGAGAAGTTTGATTGAATAACCTACTCCCCACAAAAAGGCTTAGAATTCATTTCCGATAAATTGTGAGACGCTACCACATACGATCTCTTTTTGGTAGTCTGAACCAGCAGATTGTATTATTTTAAAAAACAAAGTTAATCACATTTGATCTTTTACCATGGCGTAGTCGCTGGCTTCAATCCTTTGGAGAAGTAGGCGGTCAGTGCTAGCATGTATCATAGTTGATTGGGCTTGTGGAAAATTGCCCACTATATTCATTTCCCACTTAATGAATTGCAGTAAAGCCCCGTTAATTTGCGCGATTTAATTCGGGCTAAAATCGTGATTAGAAGAGTAGTAAGTCCATGGGGATACTTGGATTAGGTAGAATTCTAGTTGGAAGAACACAAGCTAAGTATAGGGAACATGGCCTATGAGAATTTGACAAAATATGGAAGTAGGAAGAATCCCAATCACAAAAAACAACCATGCCTACAGTTCAACTATGGCACGTCGTCCCAGAACTAACTAAAAGGGATAAGGCTCAATGGCCAATCATAGTTGTAAAGACCCAACCGATGGTTTTAAGTGTTAGATACCTTTTTCCCTTTTGATACTTTCCGTAGGTTCATTTGATGATTTAAGACTTGTGAGTAAGGGTGGTACGGGGCCCCAGGGACTTAGGAATGTTTCAGAATATTAGACCTAAACTAGAAGTTTGGAAGTTAAGAGTTGAACAAAGTCAAATATTTGATTAAACGGGTTTGGATTCGAGGTCAGACAATTACTACAGGTTCGTATGATGATTTTTGACTTGTATGCATGTTCAAATTGGGTTCCGAGGGATTCGGGGGGCTAAATAGATGTTGAAGTTGCTCATATTTTTTTCTGGTACAACATTTGTTCTTCGCAATCGCGTACTGGAGCTTAGTGTGCATCGTGTTTGCTAAGTTTTTAAACAAATCTTCTACGCAATTTATGCGTATCCAGCACAACTATATGCCCTTATATAGCTCTGTTGAGCACCTGCATACATCGTATCGGTACATACTAAACCAAAAAAGGAGTCTGTCGCGTTTCGCACCCCCAACATATGTCCTCTTTTATGATTTTCATCCTTTCCTATTTTTTATTTTTTTATGATTTGCACCATAACCTCTTAATTTGCTTACAAAATAATGAAACTAAACTTTTTTAGATTTTTTGCGAGGGCAAAATTGGAATACAAATAATAATAATAATAATAATAATAATAATAATAATAATAATAATAATAATAATAATAATAATAATAATAATAATAATAATAATAATAATAAATGACACAAAATTAAAAAAGAGCTCAATAAAAATATGATGCTCCCCTATCATTACAACGGCCTCAGTAATATCCTTCCCAGCTCATTCATCTCCCCCGCAGATTATGCGTAACCCAGGAAGCTTTATGCCAAAATCATTATGAATCATTTGCGATGTGAAATTTTGTGTACTTTGGGATATTTACTGTAAATCTATGTTCGCATAAAAATTATTATATTGGAATGGGTATTGAAAGAAATAGTATCGATCAAGATATGCTAGCTAGAGTCTTTTTTTGTTTCTAAACTGAAAAATGGTTCTGATGAACGTATCCCTGACTAAACAATTGTGACGCCATTAGCAGAGATTCACTAAGTTAAAAACAACGGATAGTGAAGCAAAACTACGGAATAATAGTTTTGGCATAAAGCTTCCTGGATTACCCTGCAGGGGAGATAAAGGAGTTGAGAAGAATATTGTTGAGGCAATGAAAATGATCGGAGAACATTATATGTTTACTAAGCTTTTTTTTCTTTTTCTTTTTCTTTTTTTTTTTTAAATTTTGTGTCATTTTTTTATTATTTGTATTTCAATTTTGTGCTCATGAAAAATTTAAGAAAAAAAAGCTTCATTATTTTGTAAGAAAATCAGGAAGTTAGGCTGCAAATCATTTAAAAAAAAAAAAAAAAGGTAACAAATCATAAAAAATGGCATACGTTAGGGGTGTAAAACACAACTTATTAGTGAATACGTTACGTTTTGTAATTATACTCTAAACTATAGTTGTTTATGAAATTTTCTTTAGTAATTACGCATCATGTTTTCTACTTTCTTGCCAGGAGATGGGTGAGAGTATGAATACCCTCGAATGCTAATCTAATCTGAAATAGTAAAAATTGTTATCGAATACAAACAAATAGTTTTCTTGTCTTGTTAGGAGTATACTAGGGCGGTATGCCTAATCGGTCATCTTTTCTCTTCTCTCGAATCTTGAATTCCTCTCTTTCAAACTCACCATTTTCTCTCCTGTATTTTCTTCAACCCATGTCGATTTCCACTAAAATCGCACACCCTCTTTTCCCCCACAACCCCACTTCACCATCTTTTAAATCCCTAAAACCCTTTTCTTTGCATTTAACACCCTTTAAATTAACCTTCTTTATTTCCACAAAATTACCCCTCTATAACAATTACTATTTCTTTTGTACTATACTCTCTCTTTCCAATTTAAGTGTCTTACTTTTTCTTTTGGTCTATCCCAAAAAGAGTTTCTCTTTCTATATTTAGTAAGTTGACAATTCAAACATGCTACATGACAAGTTTATAACCACAAGATTCAAATAACTTTTTGCTACTTTACACATCTTTTATTTAACACCACAAGATTCAAAAGACTCCCTTTATATCTTAAACTTCGTGTCAAATCAAACTAAGACACTCAGGCCTCATTTGTTTTCATTAAGATGAAGATGTTTGAATCTGAATACACGTCTGAATATTAAGATGTGCATTAAGATTAATGTCACGACCCAACCCTGTGGGCCGTAACTAGTGCCCGAGCTGGGCACCCGTACACACTCATTTACCGGAATCGGCATACAAATGGCTTATCCAGATGCGAAGGTCAGACATCGTCTCAAGCGGTCGCATATAAACAAATGTATCACACAGAAGCCGGCAAGGCTGTCGTAAAACACATCACCCAAAAATATCTACATAGAGGAATACATATAAGCCGTTAAGGCTGTCATAGAAAATGGGACCGCTTAAGACATAAATCACACAGACATAACCGAATAGTAACTATTCACAACCCACATGTATGTCTACAGGCCTCTAATACAGACAACAGGATCATATGACGGGACAGGGCCCCGCTGTACCCCTGAATATATATATACATATATACAACGGAAGAGTCTATACCAGAATGTGGGCTCCAGAACAAAAGAAGCACTCCAAAGCGGCAGAATAGGTGTACTAAGCTGGCGGGTCACCAGAACGAGCGTCTGTACCTGCGGGCATGAAACGCAGCCCCCGAAGAAAGGGGGTCAGTACGAAATATGTACTGAGTATATAAAGCATGAAATACAATAATCAAGATCATAACTGAAATAAGAAGTATGGAAAACGAGTACAGAGATCAGTATACCAAAAGCTTGTTTTTGAAACACAAATAATGCATATAAAAATCATGCATAGGGCTCAGGAACGTGATCGCCACTCCGACGCTGGCGCCACAACACATCATACTCCAGAAGATTTCATATCTCCGTACAACCCCGAAACACATCATAGCACATCATACGCCATAACACATCATAACGTCGTATATAGGCGGTACCCGGCCCCCTAGCGAGGGACTCGGGGAACCGTAACACATCATACTGCCGAATATAACATAGAGCGCACGATGACAGAACCGGCCCGGGACTCGGCGAAAGATATAATAACAATATGCACAAGCAGAGTAGTGAGAAACTATATGCACATAAATCAATTTTTAAGACTCGATAGATACATACACTAGTCGACGCTTAAAGATCATAAACACGTTTCGAGTCAATCCGAGTTAGTATAAGAAAGTTATGGACATTATTCGCTTTAGGATCCTCTAGGAACATATCGGAGCGATCCGAGCTCGTCTATGAAAGTTACGGACATTTTTCGACATAAAGTTGTTAGGAATAAAAATCCTTTACACATATTTATTATCCAATCATACAAAAGCCACAAAGACCATAGTTCGACTATATTAGGAATACTAACACCAAGAAGTGAATAAAAATCGTCGACATGCTCGGATCTTATGAATGGAGTTACCTCGAGGCTCGTTTCATAGCTTACTTGCAACTAGGACATGCCAAAAGAAGGAAAGGGTAAGCTTTACATACCTTGTCCGCTCCTTAAGCTAACCTGAACTTAAACCTCGGGTTTCCCAAAATCTACAACAACACCAATGAATATCAAGCATTAGATATAGACCTTAAGAGTCTAATTCTAAACTAATCACTTTGTTTATAAAAATTTCGGCAGCATCTCCCCTGTAAATACAACCACCCCGAAAATTTAACTCGGCCAAATTTATCAACAACCATACCAACAGTCATTCCAACAATACCAACAATCAATTTAAAACGCATTCTAACATTAGTAACCCGCTTTAACATAATTTGACGGCATTCCATTTACATTCACTTCAACTACATACAATCAAGCCAACACCAATGCTCGCATACTCAAATACTAATCCGAAGTCATTTAAACAAAATTCAAGAACATTTCAAACAATCCGCACGATATTCAAAACAATCCAACCAAAACTCCATTCCACCCGAAACCTTCCAAATGCAACAAGAACAACAACAACAACACATTTCCTTCTTTCAAATTCATGAGCTATACCAACAATTCACATGCTAGCAACATTATTTTCCATAAATACAAGAAGTGGTATTAAAGTCACATTAGCTTCTAAAACAACTCTCCAACAATTACAACTTCAACTAGGATTATTAAACTTTCATTTTCATCATAGAATCCATTACAACAACAACCAGAATACTAGGTAAAATTGATTCATTCTCTTCTACACCACACAATACCTACACAGCCACACACTACATATACACGGCCACAACATAACATCCATATTCTCATGAATTTCATCCATTTCTACATACTACAACATGCACAAATCATTTCTAACACATAGTAAAGGAGATTAAGCCTTACCTTCTCACCACACTTCTCACTTGGCTAGGGTTATGAATTTGCAACAAGGAGTGGTTTAATTGCTCCAACAACTATCTCACGTTAAAGAGGACCTTCCAATTAGTAGAAATGCTAGAAGAAAATAATTTTTGATCAAATCTTTTCCAAGGTTCTTGTTTGGCTATGTATGGCCGAATGGCCTTTCTTTTTTGTCTTCTCCAAGTTTCTTGAGCTTTCTAAGTGTTGAAGATGATAAAAGTGATGAATAAGTCATCTTTTATACACTTATATTAAGCTTCCATGTGGGCCTTGGCCCACACCACTTGGACGGCCACATGGCCTTTTATTGCAAGACCATTTTTATTTTGTATTTTGTTTTGTAATTCATGAAAAATTATTTTCCTAATTTCAAATTTGCCCTTAGCCTTCTCCAATACTACCATGAACCACCTTGTGAATTTCCCTTTTTATCCCTAGCCTTTCTTAATATTTCCACATCAAAATTTTCTTAAACAACTTGTATATTAAACAAGATCAAAATATAGTCTTGCCCTTAACTTCTCGCAATTATCTTGAAATATCCGAATGTACAAAATACGGGATAGAACAATTAAGATATCTAAATCTCAATACACATCTGAATATTAAGTTGTTGTCTCTACATCTGAACACTGAATGATTAAGACTGTTTGTTTTCAATATCTGAATGTGCATAATTTCTCTTTTAAACATAATCTATATAAAATTCAAATAAAATTAGGAATTAAATATTATATCAATATAGTATTATAAAATATCTCATTTTAGCAAAATAAAATTATTTTTAATATGAAATAATATTTCGAATATATACAAATAGAGAATAAATTTTATGAAAGTGACTACTGACAAGGATACTCTTAACTTTGAGAAATTATAATATATTGTAGTGTTTTCTCCTATGTACTCAGCCAAAATGAAACAAAGAAATCAATTCATAAGCAAAATAGATGAAGAATAAAATGGCATGAAGATCTTTTCCAGACACATGGCGGCAATATAATTAACTAAAAGTAGTAGATACACATCAACCAAACAATCTGGTTGACTTTGTAAAGGTTTAGAATTTTATCAGTTTAAGAGGAAAAAGGTTTGGTTGCTAATTGATAGTTGGAGAGGATAGGGAGGCGTAAAATTCTTTTGCAAGGTAGAAGACGATGAGGCGTGAAATGTGGCGGAAATAAAGTCATATCTATTTTAAGAGTTGAATTGTGTTCAGACTTTGTTACAGATCTAATTCATTTAGACACATTCAGACCTATTAAGAGCTTTTAAAAAGAAAAAAATAAATGCACTTAATGGACTGAATCTGAATTACTAAAACTCAGACCTAAAAAACAAACGCACTTAATGACTGAGATCTGAAATGATTAAGATTCAGACTTCCATTAAGTGCAAACAAATGAGGCCTTAAATTTGAACAGAGGAAGTAATTATTAATTATCTTTATTGACATAGAACCTCTAACATTATTAATAATAGGCTTAGAGATTTTGACCAAATATTTTGATATTCTATTATACCATTAATGACAAACAATATTATATAAATATATATATTTCTATGTTATTTTCCTTCATTATAGAAAGTGTGATTAAGCTTAGGATTTGACAATTAAAAATGAAAAATTAGATTTTATGATTTTTCTTTTGTTTATAACAGTGAAATATTAATGTTGTTATAAGTGTCTAACAACAATTGGCTATAACAACTAAAACTTTAGGACTCAACAACGCTGTTATAGAATGGTTTGGCTATATATAGTCTCAATAAACTTAAAAATAATTTGAAATGAGTAATGAATGCTAAAGGTAGAACAATAAAATATATTATTTTACTCTTAGACATGTTTGGCCATAAGAATTTTTCATTAATTATTTTTTTTGCTATATTTGAAAAACAGCATTTAGCCATAAAAATTCCAAATATAACTTGAAATTGTATTTGAAATTTGGAAAACACCTAAAACTCTATTTTCATTTTTTATTTTTATTTTTGATAAATTCAAACAACCAATTATTCTTTATAAAAACTATAATCAAACACAACCCCCTCTTCAACTTCAAAATTTCAAATAAAGTGAAAATTATTTGATTTTCATAGCTAAACTCTGTGCTAAAGTGGACAAGTAATACTCCCTCCGGTTCAAAAAGAGTGTCCGCTTACCAAATAAAAAAGGAATTAACCTTATTTTTCCAAATTACCCTTATTAAGTGTTAAGTGACCAAATCCCAATACCTATTTAATTAGGGTGTCACACCCCGATCTTACTAGGGTGTGATGGGCACCCGACCCCATATTCGGAGCCGAGCGAACCCGCTGACTCTTATTACATACATAATCTCTTTAGACTCTTAAATCAAATGAGAAATGAAAAACATATTAAAACCTTCTAAACCTTTCTTTTCATCGTACTCAATTCAAATAAAATCTATCATGACATGAAACTCGTAACATGAAACATAATAACACATCGGCTGATGGAGCCGTTTACAAAACTGACATTCTATACCCACGACTCTGTCTGCAAAGTCTCTAACATCAGTCAGAAATCATAGCACAGATACTCTTACTCGGCAACACTCCAGGAGTAAATGGAGCTTGCCATCTCCGCTGGAACATCTTCTATAATAACTTCAACTCATCTGGGTGTACCTGCGTGACATGAAACGCAGCCCCCGAAGAAAAGGGGTCAGTACGAGCAATGTATTGAGTATGTAAGGCATGAATAGTAACATAGTAAGGGATGTAAATATGAATAATAACATAATGGAAATATAGAGCATATCATGGGGTAAAAAGTAACCTGTACATCTGAGTGTCTCTTAGGGCGGATGCCATGCATGCTTATCTTTCCTTTGAAAACATTTCTTTTTCATATACATAGAAAATAGAACATATCATATTGCCGAGGCGTCGGCTCCAATCCATTTAGCCACATATATCCCGCGTCCGGGATGATATTAACCGATGTGGGATTTGCCTGAACCAATGTGGGATTCGCCTAAACCAATGTGGGATTCGCCTAAGGCAAGTCTTACACTCACCCCCCTTTGGGACTCAGCGTTCTTGCTGAGGTTTGCCCCACCACTGGGTTTGCCCCACCACCGGCTCTAATACCAACTGATCAGGTGGATATGCGTCTATAGCGCCTCACCTTTTCCCCTTACCCCATATACATATACATATACATATATCATGTTCATGTAGCATATACATATGTCATATACATATATCATGTAAGCAGCATACAGGAGAGCCCAAAGAATGTTATGCCTCTATCGGAGGAACGTAAGGTCGGTAACCTCCGAATATATTATGGAAGACTCGATGGACAAGTATACTTACCGACACCTGAAGGCTCAGAACAAGTTTCGGGTCAATCCGATTTAGTATGAGAAAGTTATGGGCGTTTGGAGTACAGAACCTTCTACGAACGTTTCAAAAGCCATTTTTTGGAAAATCACAGCAATAATCATATCAAGTACCTTTCGGAGATCGCTATGGATCAAATCAACATAAGGTTTTTGGAACCACACACTTGCATCAAGACATAGCAAAGTAGTTCTTCGGAAGTCAAGAACATTAGCCATCCTAGTGGCTCTAAGAATAGGAATTTCATTAAAATCATACATATACTTTGTCATGTTGGTTTCACAAAGATCATGCCAAAAGAAAGAAAGGGTAAGCCTTACATACCTGCTCCACGTCCTATTAGCTACGCTTAATTGTCCAAGCTCGTTATCGCTAGTCTACATTCAAGAAGATTGACACAATCATTAGACTCATTATCATATACTTGCCTTAATCCTTCAAATAAATTCACTTATGATCTGCCGAAATTTCGGCAGCATCTCCCCTGTAAATACACCATCCCCGAGAATCTAACTCGGCCCAAATCATCAATCAACAATCCGAGAATTCAACTCGGCCAAACTATCAACAACAATACCAACAATCGTGCCAACAACATCAACAATCAATTCAACAACATTTCATTTATATTCAATTCAATTCACATAATATTCAAAACAACCCAATCAACATACCACTTCACCCAACACTTTCCAAATTCAATAAGAACAATGACAACCTATTTCCTTCTTTCAAATTCAATCATAACAACCAAACTTGCAATCTTCCAAACACATGTCTCACTTCCAAATTCATGAATTATATTTACAACTTACACATTAGCAATATCATTCCTACAAATATAAGAAACCATACTAATGTCACACTAACTTCTTCCATAATCCACAAACAATCACAACTTCATTTCTAACCATTAAATCCTCATTTTTCATCATAGAATCTACCACAACAACAATTAAAATTCTAAGTAAAATCAATTCATCACATCCTACCATCATACAATCCCATTCGGCCACCACCCATATACATCTATTTCATGAATTTCATCTGTCTCTACATGCTACAACACTCACAAATCATTCATAACACATGGGAAAGAAGATTGAATACATACCTTCTTCACTTGACTCCTTCATTCGGCTAGGCTTATGAATTGCCCAAATGAATGCTTTGCTTGTTCCAATAACTACTCCATGTTAATAAGGGCCTTCCATTTAGTAGCAAGGCTAGAAGAAATATTTTTTCTTAATCAATTTCCATGGCCTCAATTGTTTGAGCCATGGCCGAACCTACTATATTTCCTTTCTTCTTCTTCTTCTTCTTCTTCTTTTTTTCTCCAAGGTTCTAGAGTCAAAATGATGAGTTGCCCCTTATTTTGTCATCAATTATATGTATATATATATATATATATATATATATAGCTTCTACTAATACAAGGTGGACACATGTCCCCTTCTCCATTTTTCTTGAACTTTCTTAATTACACAAATATGACCACTTGGCTTATGTAACAAGCTTGGTCCATATATATATATATTTATAATTAGCCTCATTAAATAAAACTGTGGGCATATACTTATATGCCACACGGCCAACTTGGCTTCTTCAAGAATTTTCAAGACTTCTTGTGAAATTCCCATTTTTCCCCTAGCCTTCCGCAATATTACCATGAGCCATTTTGTGAATTTTTCCTTTTTCCCCTTGACCTTTCTCAATATTTTCATACTAATAAACAACTTGTATATTAAAATAATTTTGGAACATAGTCTTGCCCTTAACCTACCACGACCACCTTGAAATATCCGAATGTATAAAATACGGGATATAATATCGGGTTAGTTTAGTCAAATTATCTATTTTTATTTAAGAGTTAGTATAATGCAGAATACGTGAAAGGGTGGTATTAGTGTGTTCATCATACTCATTCCTTAACATGGAAACTGCACAAGTGCAAGCTAGTTACTAACTTTATATGACAATGGTATAAAGAGATACATGCTGGTTATTACTGATTCTGCTATAGATAACAGGATGATTCAATTACATTCAAGATTGCCTGAAGACAACTTCATGAGATCTTGATCCATTCCGCCTGTGAGACTTGTAGGTGTGAAAGATGAATTCAAGTCAAGGCCCTTGGAGTTTTAGTTGATAGATTCTTGTTGAGTAGTTAGGATTCTATAATATTACTAGCTTTCATTTCCACTTTCAGCATTTTCCTTTCTTGTTTTTCATTTTTTTTTCGGGTTTAATATCTGTACAAAACTTTTTTGATTAATAAATTCCCATCAGCTTATGGTGGATTTGAGGAAAAAATAAATAAATGGACACTCTTTTTGAATCGGAGGGAGAACCACCGTGTTATTACTTTCTTACCAAGAGATGAGTGAGAATATTAATACCCACGAATGCGAATCTAATACTCCCTCCGTCGCAATTTATGTAATACTTTTCGCTTTTTAAGAGTCAATTTGACTAAACTTTGAAGCTAAATTGAATTAGATTAAATCAATATTTTAAGATTAAAATATATATATTTGAAAACTACATGAAAAATAGTATAACTTGCAACTTTTCTCATAACAATTTGGTGAAAAATATAGGCTTAATACCCAGATGAATCCTTAAACTTGACATGTTTTGTAAGATAGGCATATAAACTTACAAGGTGACCAGATAGACACTTAAACTTACTCAAAGTGTATTTTTCAAGTTTTCCAGTTATTTTGAAAACAAAAACTATATTTTTCAAACACTCAAAATTTTCATGGCCAAACAAGCCCTAAATATATCACAAAATATTTTTTTTAAAATGCAAAAATAAGGCAAACGCATATACATGAGACTATAAATGTGCACTTAAACCAATAAATACTCGCTAATCGCAATTTTGCAGCTTTCAATTAACTCGGGTTTTTTTTTTACACTTGAATAATTAAAAAACAATAATTTTAACCAATAAAAATCCTTAAAAAAAGAAATTTCAAATTAAGAAATTTCTAAGTTCAGTATTTCAAGTGTAAAAGAAATTTCAAATTAAGAAAACTGTAAAGCCGAGAAGAAAATCCTTAAAAAAAGAAATTTCTTAATTTGAAATTTCTTTTTTTAAGGATTTTTATTGGTTAAAGTTATTGTTTTTTAATTATTCAAGTGTAAAAAAAAAACCGAGTTAATTGAAAGCTGCAAAATTGCGATTAGCGAGTGTTTATTGGTTTAAGTGCACATTTATAGTCTCATGTATATGCGATTGCCTTATTTTTGCATTTTAAAAAAAAAAAAAAATTGTGATATATTTAGGGCTTGTTTGGCCATGAAAATTGTGAGTGTTTGAAAAATATAGTTTTTGTTTTCAAAATAACTGGAAAACTTGAAAAATACACTTTGAGTAAGTTTAAGTGTCTATCTGGTCACCTTGTAAGTTTATATGTCTATCTTACAAAACATGCCAAGTTTAAGGGTTCATCTAGGTATTAAGCCAAAAATATATCTTAAAATATTGGTCAAAATTTATACAGTTTAAATCATTAAACTCTTACAAGCAGTTGAACAACCAAAAGCTGAATATGAACAACTCTTGTTTTATCGCAAGAATTTAAAACCACTTCATACTCAGTACATGACTAGTGAAAACGAGGTTCAGGGTTGTGTTTCACATGTAGAGGTGCTACATGACAAGTTTATAACTACAATATTCAAATAACTTTTTATTACTTTACACAACTTTAATTTAACACAACAAGATTCAAAAGTCTCCCTCTATATCTTAAACTTCGTGTCAAATCAAACTAAGACACTTAGAGTGTGTTTGGTATGGAGAAAAACATATTCTAGAAAATGTTTTCCAATTTTCTCATGTTTGGTTGGTCAAAGGAAAACAAGTTCCTTGAAAATGGGAAAAATGACTTCCTTAATGGAAGTAGGGAAAACAAGTTCCACAATTAATATTGCAAGTTCATTGTCTCCTCCCCACCCCAACCCCTACCCCTCGACCTTCCCACACCCCGCCACCCCCGAACCTCTACTCCCCACCCCATAACCACCCCCTACACCACCCCCATCCCACCCCACCACCTAACAACCCCTACACCCCACTACCCCAACCCCACCCCACCACTTAACCACCCCCTCCTATCCCAACCCCCACCACCCCAACTACCTCCCTCCCCACTCCTATCACCACCTACCCCCAACCCCTACCTCTCACCTCCCTACCACCCCCCCCCCCTATCTCTCAACTTTGCAAAACAATGCACTTTATGAAAGTACTAACTTTCAAAAATAGCAACTTTACAAAAGTAATCACTTTACAAAAGTAGCCGCTTTTTAAAAATATTACTTACAAAAAGTAGCTACTTTCAAAAATAGTCGTTTTGCAAAAGTAGTCACTTAAGAAGATAGTCACTTTGTAAAAGTAGTCACTTTTAGAAAATAGCCACTTTGTGAAAGTAGGTACTTTTTAAAAATAGTCACTTTTTTAAAGTAGCCAATTTTGATAAATAATCATTTTGTGAAAGTAGTTACTTTAAAAACTAACTACTTTGAAAAAGTAGCTATTTTTTAAAATAGCCTCTTTGTGAAAGTGTTAAATAACCATTTCTGCAATGTGCGCTTTCTAAGATAGTGGCCTCTTTTGTAAAGTAGCCATTTTTTAAAAGTGACAAAAATCACAAAAATGATTATTTTTGTAAAGTACCATTTTTTTAAAAATGACAAAAAGTTGCTATTTTTTCAAATTTGCATTTTGGTCGTTTTGCTAGAAATAATTTTTTTGCAAAAATAACCATTTTTATGTCACTTTTAAGAAAATGACCAATTTACAAAAATAGTCTTTTTTGTGTCACTTTTAAAAATGGCTAGTTTACAAACATAGTCACTTTTTGGGTTGTCTTTCAGAGTGCAAAGTAGTCATTGTTCTGGTTGTCTTAGAAAAAGGCCACTTGCAAAAGTATGTACATATTTGGTTATCTTATAAAAATAGTCACTTTGCCGAGATGAGAATGTTGAGATGGATGTGTGGGCACACTAGGAGCGACAGGATTAGAAATGAGGCTATTCGGGATAAGGTGGGAGTGGCCTCGGTGGAAGACAAGATGCGGGAAATGCGACTGAGATGGTTTGGGCATGTGAAGAGGAGAGACATAGATGCCCCAGTGCGGAGGTGTGAGAGGTTAGCCATGGATGGTTTCAGAAGAGGTAGGGGTAGGCCAAAGAAATATTGGGGAGAGGTGATTAGACAGGACATGACGCAGTTACAGCTTACCGAGGACATGACCTTAGATAGGAAGGTGTGGAGGACCCACATTAGGGTAGAAGGCTAGTATATAAGTCTCGTTATCTTTCCTTATTAGTAGGCGCATTAGCGCATTATAATTTCTTGTGCTTTGATTTATGTTATTATTTGCTACTTTCTGTACTTTGATTACTCTATTTTATCTGTGCCGCTTTCGTGATTTGCATTTCCATATCGCTTTGAATTCCTTGATTATCTTGTTTTACTGTGTCGCTTGCATTATTTCATTGCAATATCGTTTTAAATCTTTTAACCTTATCTGACCCCCTTTTTATGCTTCTATTGAGCCGAGGGTCTCTCGGAAACAGCCATCCTACCTTGGTAGGAGTAAGGTCTGCGTACATTATACCCTCCCCAGACCCCAAGATGTGGGATTTCACTGGGCTGTTGTTGTTGTTGTTGTTATAAAAATAGTCACTTTGTGAAAGTAACCCTTTTTCAAAATGCGAGGTGGGGTAGTAGGGAAATTTGGAATGGGGGGGGGGGGGGGGTAGGAGGTGAGAGTTAGTGAATTGGGGGGTTGGAGGTGCGTGTGGTTAGGGGGTTGGATTGTTATTTCCGTTAAACCAAACACTTAAAAATGTTTCCCGACAATGTTTTCCACATCCAACTAAACACAAAAAAAATAAGTAGGAAAATCACTTGTTTTCCAAGAAATCATTTTCTAGGAAAACATTTTCCATCGTACCAAACACACCCTTAAATTGGGACAGAGAAATTAGTGATTTTTTTTTAGTGATTAATTATCTTTATAGAAATAGAACCTCTAACATTACTAATAATAGGTTTAGAGATTTTGGCCACATATTTTGATATTTCATTACACCATTAACGACAAACAATAGTATATAAATATATATTTCTATCGATCATTTTCCTTCGTTATAGAAAATGTGATTAAACTTAGGACTTGACAATTAAAAATGAAAAATTAGATTTTACGAATTTTTTTTCCATAACTGCAAAGTATTAATGTAGTAAATATGAATGTTGTTATAAGTGTATAACAACAATTCGCTATGACATCTAAAAATTCTGGACTCAAACAACACTGTTATAGAGTGGTTTGACTATATATAGTCTTAATGGACTTAAAAATAATTTGAAATGAGTAATTAATTCTAAAGGTAGAGCAGTAAAATATATTATTTTACTCTCAAGACCTTTTGGCCATGAGAATGTTTCATTACAATTTTTTTTTTTGCTGTATTTGAGAATCAGCATTTGACCATAAAAATTTCAAATACAACTTGAAATTGTATCTGAAATTTAAAAAACACCTAAAACTCTATTTTCATATTTTTTTTCACTTTCGATAAATTCAAACAACCAATTATTCTTTAAAAAAACTAAATCAAACACAACCCCATCTTCAATTGCAACTTCAAAAATTCAAATAAATAACAACAACATATATAAAACTCTATTTTCATTTTTTTCACTATTTTTTGAAAAATATTTTCATTTTATTTGAAAATAAACATTTTGGCCATGGAAATTTCAAATAAAACAAGTTGTATTTGGAATTTGAAAAACATCAAGAAACCTGTTTTCACTTTCAGTACATTCAAATAATCAAATATTCTTTGTAAAAATTATAACCAAACACAATTCCATCTTCAACTCCAACTTCAAAATATATATATATATATATATATATATATATATATATATATATATATATATTATTATTATTATTAAAAGCCAAGGAAAAAAGCACCACATTAAGCCAAGTGGCAGTCTAGAAAAAAGCCACATGTAATTAGTAACTAATTAACTATTAACTAATAACTAATTAACTATTATAAGTTTATAAAAAGAAAAGTGGGAAAAAATATTTTAAAATTTGAATCAGCGGTTTTTGGGTGCAGTTTTTCCACAAGAGAGTTTTTGAAAAATACTTTTAAATAAAAGGACTTAACATTTTAGAGAACAAAATGAATAAACTTTGGCGGAAGCTTAAAACTTTAGAGAACAAAATGAATGATCTTCTGTTTCAATAACTCTTCCTTGAAACATTGAAACTGATAATCATGTATAAGTATTCAACACAATTTATTAAAAAGATAAGGTTAACATTTATTTATTAATTGTAAAAAATTGGGAAATCTACTGAAATAGGACAATCTGTAAATCTTGAACTTTTGCATTTTTTACTTTTATATGTCAAAATTTGATAGTTACTTTAATTTTAACTGAAAAGGAAATTAGCCCAAAAAATTATGAAACAAATAAAAAAGAAGGAAAAAACATATATAAACTAATCTACACGTCCCACCCCACATTACCCCCCACTAACTTGGGGCATTTAATTATTGGTGATTCTTTAGTTTTTTTATTTTAGAAGAGGTGACTCAAGTTTTAATTATTAGGTGGAGGTGATAATTTTCTATTAGTGATTAAGGGGTTTTGAAGTTGACCAAAAGTTTTTATTTTGACACTTTGACCCTCAACTTTATTTTTAACACTTTGCACTCAAGTTTTATTTTTAACACTTTGACCCACCCCCGCGCAGACCCCATGCCCCCCCCCCCGCCCCTCCCCCGTCCCCCACCCCACCCCACCCCCCCACCACCAATTTTTTTATTTTTTTTTCTTTATTTTTTTCACCCCCCTCCTCCTCCCAACCCCCTAACCCCGCCACCCCCCCCAAAAAAAAATAATTTTTTTATTTGATTTTCTTTATTTGTTTTTTCACCCCACTCCTCCTCCTCTTCGCAACCCTCCCCCCACGCCCACCCCCCACCCTCCAAACAAAATTTAAAAAAAAAAAAAATCTTTATTTGTTTTTTCACCCCCCCCCCCCCCAAAAAAAATTAAAAAAATGTTTTGATTTTTTCTTACCAGTCTCCACTCCTCCTCCCCCCTCCCCCCCCCCCCCCCCCACCCAAAAAAAATTAAAAGGTTTTGATATTTTTTTTTTGGTTTTTCACCAGCCCCCGTTCCTCCTCCCACCCCTCACTACTCCCACCCAAAAAAAAATGATTTTTTTTATTTATTTTTTCACACTCCTCGTCCTCCTCCTCCCCCCACCCCTCACCAACCCCCCCCCCCCCCCACAAAAATAAAATTTAAAAAAAGTTTTAAGTTTTTCTTACCAGCCTCCACTCTTCTTCCCATCCCTCCCCCCCCCCCCCCCCCAACCCCCAAAAAAAATTAAAAAAAATTTGATATATTTTTTTAATTTTTTCACCGCCCGCCTCCTCCTCCCACCCCTCACTACCCCCCCCCCCCTCCCCCAATCCCAAAAATTTCTTTTTTAAAAAAAGTTTTGAAAAGTTTTTCTTTTCGTTTTTTGCACCCACCACCCCCCACCCTTCCAAAAAAAAAAGTTTTGAAAAGTTTTTTTTTTTTTTGCACCACCCCCCTCCCCCACTCAAAAAGAATATTGAAAAGAAGTTTTGATTTTTTTTTTGGGATTTAGGAAAAGTTTGGATAAAATTCAAGTTGTTGTTGTAGTGTGTTTATAGTGAAATAAATGGTTTTTCTATTGTTGTTGTGGTATGGTTCAGGGTTTAGGAAAAGATATCCAATAGATGGTTTTTTTGTTCTTGTCCTGGTATTTATCTGGTTCTGTTTATAGAAGCTATCCAACGGATTTATAGTTATTGCAACAAGTTCTACACTTGTGGCAACAAGTAGACAATCTGTTCCAACAACTACAAATCTGTTGGACATAGCTTCAGTTATTTTGTTCTGTTTGTAAAAAATATCCGACAGATTTGTAGTTGTTGTCCAAGCCGAAATGCTCCATAGTTGTTAATTGCACTGTGTTGTAATAATAGTTATTTGTTGGAACTTTATGTTAATTTAATGTTATTCTTTTTTAGAATGGTAATTTCTGTTCTTGGTGCTTGTGAACTTAGTTTATATGATATGTTGATCGTGTTTAAATCACAAATGTGTGTATTGTTGTTAATAAATTGCTAAACAGTTTTCAACAAGTAATGAATCTGTAGCAACAACTTTGTAACTTGTTGGGTTTTATCCAACAAGTAACAGGACTTGTTGCAACATCTAGTAACTTGTGTTTTATCCAACTGCTAAAAGATTTCCAACAAATAAGCAATCTGTCGCAACAACCGACAGGCCTTGTTGTAGCAACAAAGTTACATGTTGGGGTTTTTCCAACAAGTGGAGCGACTTGTTGCAGAAAGTGGGTAACTTGTTGTGTTTTATCCAACAAGAGTAAGGACTTGTTCAACAACTATGTCATTTGCTGCAGCAGATACTTCAGTTGTTGCAACAGATACTACACTTGTTGCAACAGATATTACAGTTGTTGCAACAGATGCTACTCGATTCACCCATATTTAGTGATCAACAAAGAGAATCAATGATATTTAGTGATAAACAAAGGAAATCAATAATAATTAGTGATCAATATATAATACTTAATCAATTTGATGGTAATTTGAGTCAGGAATATGCACTAAATCCAATGATCATTAGAGTGAATTGATGTGAACTACTTGATTCACCCATATTTAGTGATAAGCAAATGAAATCAACGATATTTAGTGATCAATATATAATACTTAATCAATTTGACAGTATTTTGAGTCCAGAAAGATGATTTACTAAGTCAGTAGGCACTAAATCGAGTGATTATTATAGTGAATTGATGTGAACTTCTTGATTCACTCATATTTAGTGATAAAGAAAGGAAATCAACTATATTTAGTGATCAATGTATAATACTTAATCAATTTGATGGTGTTTTGGGTCAGGATAGATGATCAACTAAGTCCAATACGCACTAAATGGAGTGACCATTGGAGTGAATTAGTGTGAACTACTTGATTCACCCATATTTAATGATAAGCAAATGAAATCAACGATATTTAATGATCAATATATAATACTTAATCAATTTGATAATATTTTAGGTCAGGATAGATGATCAACTAAGTCCAATACGCACTAAACAGAGTGGTCATTGGAGTGAATTGATGTAAACTGCTTGATTCACCCATATTCAGTGATAAACAATGGAAATCAACCATATTTAGTGATCAATATATATATATATATATATATATATATATATATATATATATATATATATACTTAAGCAATTTGATGGTGTTTTGGGTCAGGATAGACGATCAATTAAGTCCAATATGCACTAAATGGAGTGATCATTAGAGTGAATTGGTGTGAACTACTTGATTCACCCATATTTAGTGATAAACAGTGGAAATCAATCATATTTAGTGATCAATATATATATATATATACATTAAAATCATTAGTAATTTGTTGTAATTTCTTCCACAACTGTATGATCTGTTGCAACAGATTAGTAACTTGTTTAAACAGATTAGTTATTTGTTAGAACGGATTAGTAACTTGTTGAAACAAAGTAGTAATTTGTTGCAACTTTTTCCACAACTGTACTATCTGTTGCAACAAATTATTAACTTTTTTAAACATCTTAGTTACTATTGGAACGAATTAGTAACTTGTTGAAACAGATTAGTAATTTGTTACAACTTTTTCAATAACTGTATGATCTGTTGCAATCATTTTGGCAACTTGTCTAAACAGATTAGTAACTTGTTTAAACAGATTAGTTACTTGTTGGAACGGATTAGTAACTTGTTGCAACTTCTTCAACAGCTGTATGATCTGTTGCAATCATTTAGGCAACTTGTCCAAACAGATTAGTGACTTGTTTAAACTGATCCATCTGTTAAAACAGATTAGTAATTTGTTGCTACTTCTTCAACAAGTGTATGATCTGTTGCAACAATTAACTCATCTGTTGCGACATGTTTTTTAGTTTTTACAATAATTTAAGCAATTGTTTGATTTTTTCCAACAAGGTGACTAATTTGTTGCAACAACTAAGCAACTAAGCAATTCTACTATATGCATCTATTGCAACAATTAGTAAGCAAAATAAATAGGTTCATAAATAGAAATTGTTCAATAGCCACCTTGGCTCCAAATACCACAACTAATCAAAATAAATAAGTTCATAAACATCATTCACAAATAACATAAAGGAAAAAAAATAGAAATTGTTTAACAACCTCCAAATACCACAACTTAAGTAATATTTGTTTAGCAACTACCTTCTGGGGTGTAGCAGATTTCCTGGATCTACTTCATCTCCTTCATTTCCATCATCAGTTTCTTCATCTTCTAGTTCTTTTTCACTTTCTTCATTTGTATATACTGCTTCTTGGCTCTGTTTTTCATCTCTTTCTGAGGATTGATTGTCAGTTTGGCTGCCAATTTGACTATATCTTTCCTCAACATTTGCTGATTCATAAATAAATTGTCTACTTGTTGCAACAAGTGTAGAACTTGTTGCAACAATTACAAATCTGTAGGATATCCTCTACAAACAGAACCAAATAACTGAACCTATGTCCAACAGATTTGTAGTTGTTGCAACAGATTGTCTACTTGTTACAACAAGTGTAGAACTTGTTGCAACAACTAAAAATCTGTTGGATATCTTCTACAAGTAGAAGCAAATAACTGAAGTTATGTCCAACAAATTTGTAGTTGTTGCAACAGATTGTCTACTTGTTACAACAAGTGTAGAACTTATTGCAACAACTAAAAATCTGTTGGATATCTTTTACAAACAAAAGCAAATAACTGAAGTTATATCCAACAGATTTGTAGTTGTTGCAACAGATTGTCTATTTGTTGCAACAGATTGTTTATTTTTTACAACAAGTGTAGAACTTGTTGCAACAACTAAAAATCTGTTGGATATCTTCTACAAACAGAAGCAAATAACTGAAGCTATGTCCAACAGATTAGTGAGTTGTTGCAACAGATTGTCTACTTGTTGCAAAAAGTGTAGAATTTGTTGCAACAACTACAAATCTGTTGGTTATCTTCTACAAATAGAACTAGATAAATACCAGGACAAGAACAAAAAAACTATCTGTTAGATGTATTTTCCTAAACCCTTAACCATACCAGGACAACAACAGAAAAATCATCTATTGCACTACAAACACATAACAATAACAACCTGGATTTTATCCAAACTTTTCCTAAACCCAAAAAAAATAATTCAAAACTTCCTTTCAAGATTTTTTTTTCGGAGTGGGGGGGGGGGGGGGGGGGGGGGCAAAAAACCAAAAATAAAAACTTTTCAAACTTTTTTTTTAAAACAAAATTAATTTTTTTTGGGTGGGTGGGGGAAGTAAGAAACCAAAAAAAAAATCAAAACTTCTTTTGAAGAAAAATTATTTTGTTGGGGAGGGGGGGGGGGGGGGGAGGGAGGGGTGCAAAAAAATAAAAAATTTCAAAACTTTTTTTTCAAAACAATTTTTTTTTTCGGGAAGGGTGGGGGGTGCAAAAAAAAACTTTTCAAAATTTTAAAAAAAAATTGGAGGGGGGGGGTGAAAATACAAATAAAGAAAATCAAAATTTTAAAAAAAAATAGGGGGGAAGAGGTGGGAGGAGGAGGAGTGGGGGCTGGTAAAAAAAATCAAATTTTTTTTTTTTTTTCGGAAAAGGCTCAAATATGCCATCGAACTATCAGAAATGGCTCATTTATGCCACTCGTTGAAAGTTTGGCTCAAATATGCCACTGCCGTTACCTTTTTGGCTCATCCATGCCATTATTCACTAACGGTGGTTTTAAAATACCAGATATGCCACGTGGCAAAAATTTATTGGTCCACGTCACTTAAATGAAAACCAGCCAAAATAAATCCTAACTATACAACGAGTGGCATATTTGAGCCAAACTTTCAACGAGTGGCATAAATGAGCCATTTCTGATAGTTCGATGGCATATTTGAGCCTTTTCCGTAAATATATTTCAATGAAGGTAATATAAAATATAAAATAATTAATAATTAATAAAAATAGGGGTATATTCTATAACAAATTCCTAAATAATTAGCTATTTATATTTTATATGAATTATATATATATATATATATATATAGAGAGAGAGAGAGAGAGAGAGAGAGAGAGAGAGAGAGAGAGAAAGACGCCCACGCGCACACACACATACAAATATATGTAAAAATAAACAGTAATATGTATTTGTATGTGTGTGTGGGCGCATGTGTATATATATACTTAATGCATCTAGTATTAAAATATCAATCATAAAAGTAATATTTGATTTTGTGATAAATTCATAAATGGATTATTCTACTTAAAGTATGAATTTAGATAAAAATGTATAAATAGGTTAAAAAATAAATTTTCTATAATATAAAAAGGTATTACATAGATGGAGGATTGAAAATGCCAAGGGTAAAATAGACATTGTTTAGGATAAAGGGGGGATAACGTCTATTATTCATAATTGAGGGGGGATTTTGATTTTTAAAGCAAAGTTGGGGGGTTGAAAATCAAATAGGACACTTTTTCCTCTATATACTTGTCTTTGCAAATGAAAAGTTTATTCCTTGATTAGAAATGTGCTTGTTGAATAATTTCAAATACTTAACGTCTCCGGATAAGTATATCCAAGCTTAATAGTGAGTAATCTGGATTCTGGATAATTAACTTCAGCTTTGGAGCATAAAAGGCTCAAGTATGCCATCGAACTATCAGAAATGGCTCATTTATGCCACTCGTTGAAAGTTTGGCTCAAATATGCCACTCGTTGTATAATTAGGATTTATTTTGGCTGGTTTTCATTTAAGTGACGTGGACCAATAAATTTTCGCCACGTGGCATATCTGGTATTTTAAAACCACCGTTAGTGAATAATGGCATGGATGAGCCAAAAAGGTAACGGCAGTGGCATATTTGAGCCAAACTTTCAACGAGTGGCATAAATGAGCCATTTCTGATAGTTCGATGGCATATTTAAGCCTTTTCCGATTTTTTTTTGGGCGGAGATGGGGGGGGGGGGGGGGAGAGGGTTGGGAGGAGGAGAAGGGGGATGAAAAAACAAATAAAGAAAATTAAAACTTTTTAGAAAAAAAATTGGGGGGGGGGGGGAGGGGTGGGAGGAGGAGAAGGGGGCGGCTGGTGAAAAACAAAATAAAATAAATTAAAAAAATTGGTGGGGGTGGGGGTGGGGGTGGGCAAATAAAAAATTCAAAACTTTTTTTAAAAAAAAAAAATTGGGGGGGGGGGAGGGTAGGGCGGGGGAGGGGTGGGAGGAGGAGAAGGGGGTTGGTGGGTTTTTTGGATTAAGTTAGGGTCTTTTTATATTTTGTAAAAGATTAAGAAGTTTGAAAAAATACATTTTGGACCCCAATTTTCTTAATCCCAAATTTAATTGGTTTTTGCTTTCAAGTGGTCCCCATGAGTCACCTATACTAATTTCACAACTAAAAGATCACCTATAGCTAATTCTTCCCACTAACTTACTAATCCACGTGCACGGTTATATTCCAACTTAAATTAAAAATTTAACTGTACAAAACACTAATCCACATTTATATGAGCCTGTTTGGATGGGCTTATTTTAAGCAGCTTATAAGCTAAAAAAATAAATTGGGGTAGCCCAACTTTTTTTTTTTTTTTTTTGGCTTATGCAGCTTATAAGCTGCTTTAGATAAGCTAAGTCAAATCAAGAGCCCGTTTGGATTGGCTATAAGTTGGCTTATAAGCTGTTTTTAGCTTTTTTGAGTGTTTGGCTGGCCAGCTTAAAGTCATTTTATGCTTAAAATAAGCTCAAAAAAATAATTGAACCCATTTGACTTAGTTTATCTAAAGCAGCTTATAAGCTGAAAACAGCTTATAAGCCAAAAAAAATAAGTTGGACTACCCCAACTTATTTTTTTCAGCTTATAAGCTGCAAACAGCTTTAAGCTGTAAGCCAATCCAAACGGGCTCCAAATTATTTTTTTGAGCTTATTTTAAGCACAAAATGACTTTAAGCTGGCCAGCCAAACACTTTAAAAAAACCTGAAAACAGCTTATAAGCAACTTATAAGTCAATCCAAACGGGTTCTATATCTTTTTCTTTCACTTCTACAGATCATTTTTCATTTTTTGCTCAATTTACTTATTTTTGAATTCAGTACTTAATTTGATTGCGAAATTCTAAAGAAAAAGAAACAGTTTACTTGCTATTTAAATTTTGTTGCCATTCGTTACTTACTTTAGTTTTATGTCCTTTTGACGATTTCGATAAGTATTATGTTTTGCAGGAATAATATCAATATATATAGTGGTGAGGATGATGAAAGACTTGAGATGGTTTGGAAACGGGGATGCCATCATGTCGTTAATCGTTTGTTACCGCTATTTTAGTTGAATTCTTGACTTGATCTTTTGTTGCTCCAGGTTAATGATTCATGGTGTTAATCTGAAATTGGAAAGCGGAGGACAACAACTGCCTTCATCTTCTACCTACACATGAATAATTTAATTAAACTGCAAATCACTCTCAATCAAAACTCTATAGATATTCTCTTTTATCTCACAACCCAATTTTCCCAGTTGCTGTGGAATGGAAGGCAAGGGATTAGTTAGGAAGAGCGGTGCAAAATGATACAGTAATATAAGGTGCTTTGTGACAACATTCAGTGCATCAAAAGCCTGTATGAGGTTGGCGAGAAGAGGCAGAGTGAAAAGCATCCGTGCGATTTACAAAGCTGGTATCTAATGATACTACCTAGTCATATGATTGACTCAATCTTTGCCTTTGTGTTTATCAGTACTTTTTAACTTTTTAGATGTTTGGTATTGCTATGGATATTCCTATGCTTTGAAGAGACAAAGCAGGTCTATATTGACTTAGTTTCTGCATCTATGAAATATCTTATTTTAGTTTCAAATAAAGAAACTATTTATATGATAAAGTAAAAATCTTTCTAAAAATGATAGCAGTATTTCTTAGTTCGTTATGCCATGATGAGAGGAAATTCAGAAGTATGGTATATTTGCTACTCTTTTTGGATCTTTTTATTTTAGTGTATCCGCTGAAATTTTATTTTTACTTTTAAAAACATGTATGTAACATATATACATGAATTTTAAAAATTCTGAATTGATCTTTTATAATTTCTTTCTCTAACATATTTTATGCATCGCGCGAGTACTATACTAACATATATCTTTAAAGTTACTATAAATTATACTTTAGTGAAGAAATGGAGGTGTGCATAAGATTTTTGCAATTACGTTAGATATTTTAAAGTTAATCTATTTATTTATAGTTTTTACAAAGACTACATAAATAACAACTTTTAAATAGAATTCTAACCGTTAATATAAATTTATTGAAAGGAATTTTAAGTTTGAAAATGAAATATGTGTAGACACGTAAATTTTAATTATTGGAGTTAAATTGGACTATATTTTACAAGATATATTGGTCCAAAAATATTAGGGGCGGATATAATTGAATTTAAAAATTTATGAATTTAATTAAAGACAAATAGTAAAAATCGTTAAAAAAAGAGGAAATTTTCTAAAAGTAATTTCTTATAGTTTAGATTTATTCTAATATGATATGAAAAAAACATTTGACTTATCATGAGAAAAGTTATAACTATTATGCATAAAATCACGTAACCGAAATTATAACAGATAAAGTCAAAAATAAGATATCAATGAAAGAATTTCAAGCAACAAAATAAAATTATTAACTAAAATTAAGATTTTTAGGTAGGCAATCTCAGTAATTTCTTATTTCATATATTACCCAAACTAACAGTTATTTAAAATATCGATAAAAGTATATGAAATAACAAAAATCTTTCACTTTAAACTAAATGGGGAAAGCATCAATTTATAAAAAAATAACGCATAAGTAGGATTAAAGAAAATGTGAGCATATTTATAATTTGATGTAATTTAAATGATAAAACAAAGTAAAAATACTCAAAATTATTATTATTGATAAAATTAAACAGAATACCGAGAAATTAAAAAAAAAACTGTCCAAATAAAGAAATCAGGAGTAAGAAAAAATCCTTTGTCTATATATTATGAAAAGGCAAGAAATGAATGACAATTAAGTCAAGTGGCAAGCTTATGCACAATTATTTGGCAATGTAACGATACAAAGTAATAAATATAACACAATAACATATACAAGGAACAAAGAATAAAAAAAATTAAAACATTAGCATATAAATACGAGGAATAAGACTTAAGCACGCACGCGTGTGTATAAATTCATTCTAAAAATAGTTAATATTCTCCGCACATCAAAAATTATAATTATAAAAAGTTAATATTCAACAAAAATTATTTATAATGGATCAAATATTTTTAACTTTACAATTTATAAAATAATAAATTTTTTAATTTGATCAAGAAAATAAGATAATGATTTCTTGGCAATATTTTTCTCTAACACTTCCAAATAAAGTGAAAAGTATTTGATTTTCATGGCTAAACGCCTACTTAATTAGGGGTGGACGTTCGGTATTCGGTTCGGTATTTCTAAATTTCGGGTTCGGTAATTCGGTAATCGGTAATTAAAAATAGATACCAAATACCGAACCAAAAAAGTTCGATTCGGTAAATCAAACTTCGGTTCGATAAATTTCGGTACGGTATTCGGGATTTACTGACTTACCGAACGGTATAATTGTAAATACTGAAAACCTTAGGTTCTTAATATTGAGACATTGAGTGTCTTGTAAAACAACTTAGGACTATTAGCATTTTGTATCTATATTATGCCATGATAAGTGACAGTTAGATTAATGTCGTAACCGAATTACCGAACTTACAATGCAAATTCTCATGCCACCGAGGAGCTTTGTTTTTCAGAACTGTGGAGCTGGTTTCTGCAGAACCAGGCTGCTTCTTCTTCGGAGTATCATCGTGAGATTTGTGCGTAACAGCTTCTCCGGGACAGGGACACTTGAGTAAACATGCCATCCTCCTCGGTCCTCTTGACTTCAACAGGTTAAACTTGTAGGAAACATGTCCCACTTCAAAATTACCAGCTAGTAATTGGGGACTAATCTGCTTGCTTGCAAAACGACTACAAGACCGACTGCTTGATGGCCTTGCCCCATTGTGTGGGGGTTGACTAATGACTATCATATATGGTAAATTTGGTTCCAAGGAAGTCCGACCTGTCAGTTGGATTGAAGGTTAGAACATGTAGGAACAAACAAGAACGAAAAGACTGACATTTATTTCGGTATTCGAGAAATATCGAATTACCGAACTTACAATTACCAATATCGAATACCGAACTTTTTAAATTTTATTACCGAAAATTGAACCGAAAACCAAAATATCAAAACCCTCAGTTCGGTTCGGTAATTTAATTTTCGGTGTTTTATGCCTAGCCTTATACTTAATTTTCGTAGCGTGTACAAGTAAAATAGTTTCTTTTGTCTTCTTAGGAGTACTCGGGTGTGGACAGGGGGTTGCAGTGGGTATGCCTTCTCAGACACCTTTTCAATCTCTTGGCTGTCTCTTCTCTCGAATCTGCCTTTCCTCTCTACAGCAGCAAGTAAATTCATCATCAAATTCACCCATTTTCCTCCTTCCCTTTCTTCAATCCATGTCTATTTCCACCAAAATTCCACACCCTCTCTTCACTTCACCATCCCTTAAATCCCTAAAACCCTCTTCTTCACATCCCACTAAATTAAACTTTTTTAAATCCATCATCACAATCCAAAGAATCTCCACAAAAAAACCCATTATTTCAGCCACGCCACAACAATCCTCATCATCATCTCTTCAACCCATTGAAGAACTTCCACCAAAGCTTCAAGAAATCATCAAACTATTCCAAGCAGTTGAACAACCAAAAGCTAAATATGAACAACTCTTGTTTTATGGCAAGAATTTAAAACCACTTGATGCTCAGTACAAGACTAATGAAAACAAGGTTCAGGGTTGTGTTTCACAGGTATGAGGTGTCAAATGGCTCGAGTTAACACTCTAATTGGATGGTTGTTACATATTGTTTCATAATGTATCATATTATACTGTATTGTATCGTACTATATTGTTTTGATGGATGTAAGTTGGGGTTTTTACACTCTATGTTAATTAGGGAAAAATAATTACCCGATTTAGCCAATAATTTTTTTCTTACCCGCTTTAGCCGCCGAATTACAGCAGCTTTCCTTCAGACCCTTTTGGCCCTTCTCATAAATCATCTCTCTTTTTTCTCTCCGCTGATTCAATATGTTACCTTTTGCATATATACTTGTATTAGACTGTAGATTGTGTTTGCTTAGTGTATTGATGATGTTGATTAAGTCTGCAAGTTTATTGTTTGCTCAATTATCTGTATCTGTTTCTCTTTCTTTTTCTTCTTCTTATGTTACTTCTTTTTGCCCTTCTCTGTTTTTTATTTATTTCTCTGTTTATCCTGAAAGTTTCAGACACACCGGGGATTGTAGTTGGCATTGGTAAAGAATCATGTATGAATGGTTAATTCTACAATGTACACTGACAAATTAGGCTTATTTGCTATTATGATTTAATCAAGAACAGTGTTTTGGTTTGTGATGAGCTCTTTTATTGAATATTGAGGTCTTGAAAGCTGCTGTATCCAGGAAAATTAATTACGGGTTCTTTTTCCAGTTATTGTATTCACAGAGGTGCAATTATTCCACACTTTTATACAGTGTAGAAGTGTGTATAAACACCTCTTATGTATAAACACCTCTTGTATAAGTTTGTATAATAGTGTAGAAGTGTGTATAAACACCTATACATCATTATACACTTTTATACAAGGTTGACACATTGTCTACTGTAAATGTATAGTGTTGTATAATGTTGTGTATCATGTGTATAAACATTGTTGCCAAAGAAAAGTTGGCTATGCGGATGTTAATTAAAAATATCGCTACTTGAATGTAATTTTTTATGCCGGATTGTATATTATTGAAATTATCCCTATAAAGTTTAGATAGATTGTATTGATTCCCGTTGTTACACAACAATGGATTGAAATATACAATACAATAAAATTTAAGGAATAATCAAAACAAATATAGTGTTTAAACTAACAATACAATACAATAGGTAACAACCATCCAAATAGGGTGGCGGGTCAGGGTTATTGACCCGCCCAAAATTACTTGGGCTGAAATGGGTTGGGCTAAAATGCGGGTCATCCCAACGCGCCCAATTCTTACTAAGTAGGTGTTTGGCCATAGGAACTAAATATTTTAACTTTTCTTGGAATTTTTGAAGTTGGAGTTTTGCAAAGAATATTAGGTTGTTTGAATCTACTGAAAGTGAAAAAAGTGAAAACAGGGTTATAGCTGTTTTCCAAATTTCAAATAAAGTGAAAAATTTCCGGAAAAAAGTGAATAATTCTCATGGTCAAACGGGTCTTTAAGTTTTAATTGCTTTATTTGTCCTTTTATGTTTTTATGGGCTAATTTTGAGACCTCTATTCACAGGTTTGGGTTAGGGCGTATTTTGATTCGGAGAGAAATGTAATCTTTGAAGCTGATTCGGATTCGGTACTCACTAAAGGTCTTGCTGCTTTGTTAGTTCAGGGCCTTTCTGGAAGACCTGTAGAAGAGATTGTTAGAGTTTCTCCTGATTTTGCAGTACTTTTAGGGTTGCAACAAAGCTTAACTCCTTCTAGGAATAATGGGTTTTTGAATATGTTGAAGTTAATGCAGAAAAAGGCGTTGCAGTTGTACGTTGAAGCGGAGAAAAAAGCATCTGGTTTAGGCCCCCAGAGCGATTTATTAAATGCCTCGACTGAGCGAATTAATGTTAATGGAAATGTTGAGTCTGGTGCCATTCATGAAGTTAGTGGAAACAATATAATTGTTGGTGCTGTTGATGATGGTGTATTGAGGAGTAGAGGGATGAGAATAAAGGAGAAATTGGAGAAGGAACTTAGGCCTGTTGAATTAGAAGTTGAAGATATATCTTATCAGCACGCGGGGCACGCCGGGGTTAGAGGCAGTGACGGAGAGACACATTTTAATTTAAAAGTGGTTTCTGAGGAATTTGAAGGTAAGAGTTTGGTTAAGAGGCATAGGATGATTTATGGTTTACTGCAAGATGAGTTGCAGAGTGGATTACACGCATTGTCAATTGTGGCTAAGACACCGTCTGAAGTTGGTAGTAGTTGAATTGCAGGTCTGGTTCTTTCTATCCTGTAAACTTTTCGTCCTTAGTGGAATTTATTGAAATGTATACCTCATAGTAGCTAGTAACATGACACCTGTTTTGTCGCGAGAACCTTAATAAAGTAGTTACTGAAGTATTTAAAATATTAATATACAGCTTCAATTGTCTATCTACTGCAGTAATTTGGTTGCTTCAATATTATCAACTTTCTTTGTGACACACTTAGACTTGGGTTTGGACCTGCTAACCAACTTCAAGAATGATGATAAACTAGTTATTTGGAGCGCTAGTGTTATTTAAATTATTAACCAGCTAGCAATAAAAAAATTATCCTTATCTTCTCAGTGATGTATCAATTTTTTTTTCTTCTAATTTCTGGTCAACTTGATGAAATGCAATTGGAATTATCCTTTCTTAGTAATTTTGCTTTGCTAAGCCTTTCAAGGTTATGGTAATTACAGAAATTAGTATTCTTAGGTCTTTAAAGTAATTTCATGATATATCTAAAGAAGTCTATCTCTAGCGGACTATGATATTTCGAAGTTGCATTAATTGTAGTTTGGAAGATTTATGACTTATGAGAGCTATAAAAGGACTTGTTGGATGTCACTCTTTTTGCTCTTGCAGCTTTGTGAACCAAGGAATCCATATAACAATTTAATTATGGAAGAAAATGTAATATGTAGAAATAAATACTGTAGGGAGGTGCAGAGGGATGGTGAAGAGGTTGGTTATTGGATGCAGTCTTGGGCTATTGAGAGAGTTGCCTTTAGATTAGAGTTTGTGCTTCTTGACTGCTTACAAATTTCAATTCCCTGTTCGTTCTATTCAATTTTTTTACTTCACCAGAATTCAGAGCTTAATGACTTTAAAATAGGCATGTTATCTATTAGTTTGATAGTTTAAAAGCTTCTTAGCAACTCAATAAGTCCTGTATCCCCTGTTTCAGAACAAGTTTGCTGCATTTATTGTACAAGAAAACCGACTACGAAAAAGATTTTTCCAACCTGATTTGTTCTCATGTTAAATGTGTGGCAACTTATGCATTGTTTCTAAAGTACAATAGTCAGATGCATTAAGCATGTGGTTAGTAATTCATAACGATAATGGGGAAGTTTGTTTTTCCGGTGGTTGAAATTCATGTGACGTTATGGTCTTACTTAAGATCTATGTTACTCGGACTCTCCTAAAATGTCGTCGGGTGTGTGTCGGATCCTTCAAAAGTAGTGTATTTTTGGAGGATCCGACACGGGTGCAGCAACACTTTCGAAGAGTCCGAGTAACTTAGCTTAAGATTCATGCTTTCTATGTTTTTGTTTCTTTTGTTTTTGACATTTATTTGTTCTTTCTCCTTTTCGTAATTATCTCCCTAGGTTGGGTGTATATCCACTGTTAGCAATTCTACTGGTGTATATATGAGACACATAATTTGTTTGTTTTATGACCTAGTCACTTAAAAATTTGTGGGTCGTGCTATGTTTTTGTGATGAGGCTCTTTGATTATGACGGACATTTCAAATATCTCGAGTTCTCTTATTACAAAGTTTCTTATTTGTTTTCTGCACAGTTTGCCCATCTTGTTGGCATCATTATATATGCTAAAGTCTCCTGGTGGTGCTACTTTCAGGCAGACCAAGCTATTTTATATTCAGATGTTTTTCCTGAGCTTTCCCAGTTAGTATGTCTTGTTTTTTAAAGTTCAGAGAAATTTGTGCCTCTGTTATGTGTTGGTTTACCGTGAATGAAGCATAGTTGCATCTCTTACCTTCTCTGGCGCCTCTTTAATATTTGGGTTTGTACATTACCGTGTGTCTTTTGTATTGAAGATGAAAAACATATAGCTTAGTTGCAGGGGAATGGTGGTTTTTGGGATTTCTATGGGTCGACACTGAAATAAGTGAAATGAATTTAAGCTTCTCAGAGTTTATCAGGTGGAACAATGCATTTTGCTCTTGAATTAGTGAACAACACAGCTATATGATCCATTACAGTGAAAGAAAAACCTGTATGCTTGTTCCAACTTCGAGAGCTGGAGATGGTAGCAAAAAAACTAAGCTAGAAATCAGTTGAGGTAAGCCTGCGTACATCCTACCATCCCCAGACCCCACTTTGTGGGATTACACTGGGGTTGTTGTTGTTGTTGTTTTCAACTCTTTGTTTTTTACTTCAAGATTGTAGAAGTTGATTTATTATTAGACTTTCTGAAAGTATAGTTCCATATTAAAATACTCATGTGTCACATCGAGCTTCTTATTTGGGTTGGTGAAATTTGCAATAAATGAACCTTCAATTGAATGAGATCGTGGCTAGTTTTTAGGTAGCTAACACTATGTTTCAGCATTTTAATTGATTCAGCTACTGTTCAATTAATAATATCAATGAATAAGGGCAAAATGCCTGAACACTGCTCTAAGCCTCTAACTTCACTTGAGTCTCCACTCCAATTAAGCCAACTTATACCTAAAAGAGATCAGACTGGCTAGGGATGAGAAGACAGACAGAGAAAGAGAGGGAGGGAGGAGACCGAAATTTGAGGAAGAGGATAACAGAATTGTGAAGCACGGTCTGCCTGAAAGATTCTTTTGGCAATTTGAATCGGCAAAGTGAACCTCTCGTCCGTTGATCTAATCTGGTAAGTTTTTTGAGTATGAGTCATAGGATGCTTTCTAACCAGATCTGAAAGATGAGGGTAGCCTCGTCGTTTTCTCTTCCCTTGCTTAAATGATGTCGTTCTTTTTAACTTAAGTTTTCTCTTCCTTCGCCAAGATGACATTGTTCTTTTAACTTATTTTTGGATTGCTCTAAAATTGTTGTTTTATTCCTTCTTCCCACTTAATGCTTAACTAACTACTAATGAGAAATGATGCCCTTACATTCCACCCATCTTCGATTCAGTCTTGACCTTGAGACTGTAGCTACTCATTCCAAAAGGTGATTCATGATGAACTCCTGATCCTTTGAAGTGGCTTTTTTTGGGGTTTGATTCGACTAATGCACTAAGAGCCCGTTTGGATTGGCTTGTAAGTTGCTTATAAACTATTTTCAACTTTTTTGAGTGTTTGGCTGGCCAGCTTAAAGTCATTTTGTGCTTAAAATAAGCTCAAAAAAATAATTGGGCCATTTGACTTAGCTTATCTAAAGAAGCTTATAAGCTGAAAACAGCTTATAAGCCAAAAAAAATAAGTTAGACTACCCTAACTTATTTTTTTTAGCTTATAAGCTGCAAACAGCTTATAGGCATAAGCCCATCCAAACAGGTTCTAAGACTTGAAAGCAGTTAGATTGTTGCGTTTAACCATCATCGTCTACAAAATGATCAGTGAATCGCTGAGGAACTGTCCATCTCCAATTAGGTGATTTTGTGTGTATTGTCATGCCTGTATCAAACCTTCTTCAAGAAAGAGACGTGGAATACTGAATAAACATGGGAACCTAGAGGAAGTTCCAGCTTATATACGACTTGTTATATGCTTTTGCAGCACCTTTAAGCTATGTTGTTTGGAGTCGGGTGCGGGTGCGGGTGTCGGATACGGGTACGGATCTAGAGGTCTGATTCTTCATGATCTAAATTTTAAGATCCGTGGGTACGGGTCTAGGTATGGATACGGGTGCAGGGATTCGGCAAAAGATAATTCAAAATTCTAAAAATAGAGTTATAAAACCTAAATTATGAGATATTATGTGGAAAACTTGAGGAGAAAATATTGATCAAGAGGAGAATCTCGGAAGGAGATAAAAGGAAAGGAGTGACATAGAAATTTCTATATATAAGTTATTCATTTTCTTCAACTTCACCATAGCTTTTATTTTGATTACATAAATCATTGAATTTGTCCTGAATTTCTCCCTCGATTTTGGTGAAAGTACCCAAAATTGGTTCACCAGATTGGGTACAGACCCCACATCCACACCCACACCCACACCCATGTCGTGTCGACACGGGTGAGGCACCGAAAGTGAAGAATCCGAGTAACATAGCCTTTAAGTGTCCATAGTACTTGGAATTCTGTTTAAAGTTCCTCTATTGGGCCATAGAACTTTTTGTGTAAGGTTGAATTTTCAAATACAATGTCCCCAGCATGTAGCTTGTGCTCTGTTCTCCTTTGGTCAACAGAATATTTCACTCTTTGCTTGGGCTTCAGCTAGATACTCCTTCAGCTCCTGGGCCATTGTCTGTGTATATGCCCTGAATAATTCATCAACTGACTACGCAAAGATCAGTGTTATTAAAAGCAAAAAGCGCAAAAAAAGCATGGGCTTCATTGAAAAAAGGCGCAATGGTGTTACAGTTACCAGTTTCAAAAAAAAAAAAAAAAAAGGCGCAATGGTGCAAATATACGAATATACACATGTTTAGTCCAAGACTAATAATAATGCCCATGAAGAACAAATATATGGACAAGGAAATTGTAAAAATATTACGATAAAGTGAAATATCAATTATCTAGTGTAACCTCTTCAAGAGAGGCTCATTGGCAAGGAAAAGTATTCTTAGAGCCTTGATGATGACACTGAAGCGCACATAAAGCGAGGCGAAGCGCTCAACATGTTTAGAGCCTCGCTTCAGGGCTTAAGCGCACCTTTGACAGCACTGGCAATGATTGTGCAAGGACACAGAGGTACTTGGGAGGAGCAAATCCATACAAGGTTTCAAATAGTGTGCAATTGAGTGCAGTGTGGTAGTTCCACAACTAAGATAGTGGTAACCAAGCCATCCACTTCTCAGGGTGCTGCACAATCATTGCCCTCAAGTTGGTTTCAGGAACATCGATTGAGTCTTTTGTGGGTGGTAACCAAAGTTAATGTTTAAGTTCTGTGCCTGATCCTTGAAAGCATTGACGCCAAAATAAACTAATGCAGACCTTGTACTTGTCCGTTCCCTTCTTTCATTTTTTTTTTCACGATCAAAGTAGAAGGTTGTTCTCTGCGCCTGTCTTTTGCTCCTACAGACTTTGGTTCGAGTCCAACTTGTGAAAGAGCTTGTGAGTATATACCTATATTATGGTAATCTATGGAGCTTGTAGATATTGTCTGAGATGATGTGAGCTATTTAGGATGCAGTGGAAGGATGCTTGAGACCGAAAATGCATCAATACTTACTACCAGTACCATTATATCCTTACCTTCTGCTGTAGCAAGTCCTTTATTGAAATACATGCCAATAGATTTCAAAGCTTGTTAAGGTACTGGTGAAGGCTGAAAGGCAACCCAATATAAGGAACATTCACTGTCTTAACTCTTTGGCATATGTCACATTCTAAGACCAACTTGTTGACATCTAGGTGCATGTTGGGCTAGTAACAGTAGCTTGCACTCTCTTTAGTGTCCTCTTTCGACCTGAATGACCTCCAATTTGGGTGCCTAGTAGTAAGCAACTATTATAATATCCTTTATCCCCATGGTAGGCCAATGTAAATCTTGCCTTTTTACCTTATAACTTGTCGAGACAATGTGTAGTGCTTGTGGCTAAGAGGGTCAATTAGTAGAGTAGATAACAATTTTTATGCATGAGTGTCTTGTTTGGCAATGAACACCTGAATCCAAGGACGTATAACAATACTGATGGCTTGGGACTTGGCTTACCTTTTCACTTCATCTTTAGTAGAAACTTCATGTCTCCTAGACATGACATCAAACAACCTTTTACATTCTCTTCTTGTACTACACCTCATGATCTAACCTGAGCATTTCTGCCAGACCCTTCTGTTGAATGGCAATAGTCACTTTTTGTTCTAGCAAGTACTTCAAGAGTGGTATATCTTGATTATGAAATGATCTCCTTCCAAGAAGTGATTCCATCTATCCACAGTTGATATAATTTCAGTGAACTCTTTTTCACATGCGGACAACTTCCAATGGCTCATTATATACTATGCAAATGGTCTTTCTTCCTGCATTAGGCCTTTGTTACTAGCATCAGTCTACACCAGAAAGACCTTACTGTTGTCCACTAATGTCAACATTGAGTCATTGCTCTTTTCAATTTCTTAAAGGCTTCTTCTGCTGAGGAACACCATTTGAATATAATGAACTTTTCTTCAACATGTCAGTAAATTGTAGCACCACAGAGTTTTCCAAAATACTTGAGGCTTGATATGTCACGTCCAAAAATCGAGAGTCGTGATGGCACCTAAAGAGTAACTGTCCATTAGAGAACCAACCCAATTCAAAGATCCCACACAATCTAAACCCCAGGGTGAATCTTGACACACCTGTTTCATTCCCATCACCCTCAAAGCATAAGCACCTTACCCATAAGCTTAGTAGAGCAGTATGTATCACTCGGGTAGTGCTAGATATCCCCAAACAACTCAAAAGTGCAACCCTTAGTTCTTGGATGAAAATTGGGAGATTTGAGAATCTAACAAAAAATCTGTGTTTTGGAAGTTAATTTTGTGTTATATATTAGGAATTAACTTAAATCAAGTTAAATTCACTTAACTTGGTGTTGGAGAGTGATGGAGGAATGATTCTCTCTTCTTGAACCGAGTCTGGGGTGTGGGACGTTAAAACCCACAAGTTAAAATCATGTTTATGCTTTGTAGGTATTTATTAAATACTCAGGAAAGCAACGAAAATTAATGTGGCATTGTATTTTTCACTGTTTAAGAACTTCCTTTCTGGAATAAATTTAAGACAATTTATATATGAGGTGTGGGTCCTGTACAAGCATGTCTAACTAGGCTTCTTAAGTGGTCTTTTCTGTGGAATGAATCCTCCAAAAATTAATCTTTGACAGAAACTAGCCGCGGTTGGACCTCTTCGGAGGAATGCTTGTC